>NC_053024.1:343165257-343306352 GCF_003073215.2 Triticum urartu | reverse complement strand
TGGAGGAAGGCTGATGATGATGATGGCGACGGATTCCCCTCTCCTGCGCCCCGAACGGCCTCCAGATCAGCCCTCCCAAGATAGAGTAGGGCTTGGCGGTGGCTCCGTATCGTAAAACGCGATGAATCCTTCTCTCTGGATTTTTTTCTGCCCGAACATGAATATATAGAGTTGGAGTTGACGTCGGTGGATCCTTAGGGGGACCACGAGAAAGGGGGCGCGCCCCCACCCTCCTGGACAGGGTGTAGGCCCCTAGGTGTTGATTCTTTCACCAGTATTTTTTATAAATTCCAAAAATATTCTCCGTGAAGTTTCAGGTCATTCTGAGAACTTTTATTTCTACACAAAAATAACACCATGGCAATTCTGCTGCAAGCAACGTCAGTCCGGGTTAGTTCCATTCAAATCATGCAAGTTAGAGTCCAAAACAAGGTCAAAAGTGTTTGGACAAGTAGATACGATGGAGATGTATCAAACACCATCCCGCGCTACCCCGCCGTCTGGGAAGGGAGGCAGCGGCCCCGGGCTACACCTAAGACCTATGCAAGGACCTGGACAATAGAGCCGGTCAGACAAGATCAATCTATGGGTCAAGGGGGCATGCTCTCACATCTGAGGACGACCATCAGGCCTGGCATGACAGGAACAACCTCACCTGAGCCGAGAACGGCATTCAGACTTCATCCGAACTACGCCGCGACATCGCCCGGTACAGGGGCGCTGCACACCCCCTATGCTTCACCGACGAAGTGATGGGACATCAGTTCCCAGAAGAGTTTAAACCCGTCAACACTAAATCATACGATGGTACGACAGACCCTGTAGTATGGTTCGAAGATTTCCTTCTCCATATCCACATGGAATGTGGTGATGACCTCCACGCCATCAAATACCTCCCGCTCAAATTAATGGGACCTGCTCGGCACTATTTAAATAGCTTCCTAGAAAACTCCATCAGCAGCTGGGAAGACTTGGAGGATGCCTTTAGAGACAACTTCCAAGGTACCTATGTTTGGCCTCAAGACGCCGATGATCTCAGTCACATATTCCACCAACCTGGAGAGTCGGCCCGGAAACTCTGGACCAGGTTCTTAATTAAAAAGAACCAAATTGTGGACTGTTCGGATGTCGAAGCCCTCACGGCCTTTAGACACAGAGACGAGTGGCTCGCCAGGCACCTCGGCCAAGAAAAGCTGAAGTCCATGCCAGCCCTTACCGCACTTATGACCCACTTTTGCGTGGGAGAAGATAGCTGGCTAGCTCATAGAAGCAATAGCACCAGCAACCCTGGCACCTCCAAAGCCAGGGATGGCAATGGCAAGCCACGACAAAACAAGCAAAAGCGTCGAATCAACAACCAAGATACCGAAGACACGGCAGTTAACACCGGATTTAGCGGCTCTAAATCCGGTCAGCGGAAGAAGCCTTCAAAGGAAACAGAGATGGTCCATCTAGTTTGGACAGAATACTCGATCGACCTTGCCAGATTAAAGGCACCCCCGATAAGCCTGCCAATCATACCAACAAAAATTGTTGAGTCTTGAAATAGGTCGGCAAGATCAATGCCGAACACAAGGGGAAAGGGCCGCCCAGCGAGGACGACGATGAAGAGCCTCGCCCACAGAACACAGGGGGTAGAAGAAATTTCCCCCTGAGGTAAAAATGGTGAACATGATCTATGTCACTCACATCCCCAAACGGGAGCGCAAACGCACATTAAGGGACGTCTACGCCATAGTGCCAGTCACCCAAAAATTTAACCCATGGTCAGCTTGTCCGATCACTTTTGATAGCAGAGACCATCCGACCAGTATCCGTCACGGAGGTTCGGCCGCATTGGTTCTCGATCCAATTATCGATGGATTCCACCTCACGTGAGTCCTTATGGATGGCTGCAACAGTCTAAATCTGCTTTATTACGACACTGTTCGTAAAATGGGAAATGATCCATCAAGAATCAAGCCCACTAAAACCACCATTAAAGGGGTAATACCCGGCGTAGAGGCCTGTTGCACAGGATCCATAACGCTGGAACTCATCTTCGGGTCACCGGATAACTTCCGGAGCGAAGACCTAATCTTCGACATTGTCCCATTCCGAAGTGGCTATCATGCACTACTCGGACGAACCGCTTTCACCCATTTCAATGCAGTCCCGCCATACGCTTATCTCAAGCTTAAGATGGCAGGACCACGTGGCATTATAACAGTCAATGCATACATGGAGCCCTCCCTCCATACAGAGGAGCATACCGCGGCCCTCTCCACCGAGGTGCACGGTGGCCTCGCTAAGCCAAAAACCACACTGGTAGTAAAGCCCTCGGACATAGTTAAACGACTCCGGTCTACCTTACAGAACGACAGTCCATCTTATCTAGAGCTAGATTAGCAATTCTGCCTCCGCCAATGCCGCAGCCTGATAGCAGCATACGTACCGTGTGTACATAACTACGCGTTAGAAATACCATGGGCAAGGACGGAGGCCTACTAAAAATAAAGGTCCACAATACGGTTCGACCCTATCCATACCCTCATATTCTTTTTTTCCCTTGTTTTTCTTTTTCGGGTTCTTTATAACCCACACCACCGTTCGAAGGTACTCAGGGTCCTTTCCCAGGCCCCTCATATACACTCGATCGTCGATCCTCTTAAATGACCATATACTGCAGGGAAAAGCGATGCAGACGTGCGACAGAGTGTCCAAAAAGATCTTCAAGATCATCTTTTCAAATTTAGGACCAGTATACAGCTTTCCCTTGTTCTTGGCATGTAAAATGGCCTTGCTGCTAATGGCATCCTCTGTAAAAATACGTTTTGACATACCAATCAGACTATAATGAAAACAGTTTCGCCCAACCTTGTTTGGTATTGCCTCACTTCTTAATCCGTTTTCCCACTATATGTCCAAAATCGGCATTTACACCCTACTACGACTTAAATCGCCGGGGGATCTATTCAAGCCATTTATATATCTTCAGCAATAAAAGTCCGAACACTCTCAGAGCATAATTCGGCGTCCCGAATACTGCATTATATGCATCGACTCCGAATCACGTCTTTGATCAATAGTTGGGTTGCCCGACCCCTGTGCTTGCTACCTTACGTTTCGTTTTTGGCTAAGGTAGTAAAGGGAGAACTACTGCGATTGTGCTTCCGGCTGGCCCAGTCAAGCACCTCAGTAGTGAAAGCCGAAAACTGATTGTCGTGATGTGGCGAGAGCTGGTCAGCAATTCGACGACCTATTAAATCTCTAGCGATTTTTTCCGTATTCCACGAAGGACTGGTTTCTCCCACTCACGTGTTCAAGGAATTCCAGTTCAGATAGCCTCAGGCACACCAGGGGCTATCTTACAGTCCCATTGTCAAGCTCCTATGGCTAAGTGAAGTGATAAAGCCGCATAGTTCGATTTCCTGGTTCGCCGCACTAACACCTCCTTTACGGACCAAGACATTGGGTCAAGTGTGGTTAGGTGCTACCCCGAACACCCCCATAGTATCTACGTTGGGGGATGAAGCCGGTGACAGGCAAACCCTCAGAAGTAAAAACAGCCGCATAGAAGAAAAAGAAATTTAAAGATAACAGGCAGAAATATATTACAAACAACCTCGGTTTATAATACAATGTCTGGGTAGCCCGGATACAGTTACTCGAACATAATATCCTTTGAGCATTGGCCATCTATCAAACAGGCAACCTCAAGGACATCGTCGATGTAGCGCTCCGGCTTGCGGCGAGTCTTGTCACCAGACAGACCTTCAACGGCCATGCTGACAGCCTTCATCTTGGCCCAATGAACTTTGACACGGGCAAAGGCCATCCGCGCACCCTCAATGCACGCCGAGTGCTTCACTGCCTCTATTTGGGGCAAGGCGTCGCCGAGTCGCTTGACCAGGCCGAAGTAGCTGTTCGGAGTGGATCCGGGTAGCCATAGCCGGACTATGACGTCCTTCATGGCCAACCCGAACATCCTATTCAGCTCCGCCAGCTGCATCATGTGATTGTTCAGTAGCACTGTGTCACGACACGATACCGACACTCCAGACGCTTTCCTTGTTTTCCGTTGTCCCCGTGTGTTTTATTCGTTTGTCAAATTTCATCATGGCATCATCCGCATTGCATCCGCACTTCGTTGCCGTCATTTAAAAAAACCCTCCATCCATCGTTGTTGTCGTTACTCCCTTTCCCTTCATCACCTTCTCTCGGACCGCTCTCTTCTCTCTCTTCGTTGAGACCATCAAACCCCCTGCCTCCGTGGCCTTTTGTCAGACCCCCCCCTCTCCGCACAGTTCTCAGACCCCCTCGCGCAATGTAAGAAAACCTCTCCCTCTCCCGGCCCACACGACCATAACCAATGGGTCCGGATCATCCCCAAACATCCCTAAAATATCTTTGTTTTATTTATTGGACTCCCTAGCCTATTTTTTCCATCCGTCCGATTACGATGGGAGGGACCAAATGACCCTAAGCCTAGTCCACTTACTATATATTGTGGACAACCCTAGAATCTAGGCATCTTTTTCCATCCTCCTCATTCCGCCGCCACCACTCCTCTTGTCTCCCCTTCCTCAGGACCCCCTACCCCCGATCCAAAAAATCAACCCACTCTCCCTCGATTTCCCCAGTGAGCCAACCACCACAGCACACCCTCTCTCACTCGAGGGCCTCCACGCCATCTTCGTCAAGTGCCAGGAGCTCGAGCCCCTTCTCCGGCACCCCCGCTCCACCTCGTCGTCAGATCTCCGTGTCGGCCAGCACAAGTAGGAAGCAATGGAGCACCACATCTGCCGCGTTGCTCCTGCGAGGAGCCAACCGGAGCATCTCGTCACCAACCCTCGCAGGCATCCCCGGCACCTTGCCGAAGATGAGTGCCCTGACAACCCTGCTCCCCTTTCCCCTCCTGCTTCTGTTTCTCTCTCTCACGCTGTTCTCTCTCTCTGTTTTCTTCGCAGCGCCGCCATGGATGGCCTCCCGTAGCTCCTGCTCGTTGCACCGGCATGGTTCCCGGATGATCCGCGTCGGAGATCCTCGGGCCTGTCCATCCCCTTCGTCCCTAGACACCAAGTCCATCTGCTTGCCCGCGCCAAGACTAGCAAGCAGCCGCCCGCATTCCACTATTGATGCCTCCTCTTCGACCCCCCCCCCCATGAACCCCGACGCCACTGACGATGTCCTGGACTAGGGCGTACTCACCACGTCATCTCCCGACCAATGGGTCGTGCCGAGGACCCCAATGCCGGTTCACTATTGGGCCAGTTCGGACAACCCATGCCGCATATAAGGGAGATCCCACAAGACTTGGTGCCTAAGACGAGGACTCTCCTAAACCCTAGGCATCTAGTGTGTTATATAAAGTGAGGCCAGACTAGTCAATACACATCTAATATTCATTAGAACAATCTCGTGTTAGATACATGTACTATGTACTACACCTCATATGAATACAATCAAAAGCAGGACGTAGGGTTTTACCTCCATCAAGAGGGCCCGAACCTGGGTAAAATCCCGTGTCCATGTTACCATCGCTCCAAGACGCCTAGCTTAGGACCCCTACTACGAGATATGCCAGATATAGAACTGCCATTGGTGCTTTCATTGAGAGCCTGCTGGGTGATCGTCACGGATCAATGGATGATCAGGTGATATTTTTTCAGTAAAGATCTGTTTCATGTAAATTGTCTCTTCTACGAAATCATTGCTGCCGCGTCGTGCTGCTTTGTCTATAGGCATATCAGGATGAAGAGAAATATTAGTGGCGGACACGGCCTCTGCCTGGTAGAGTCGGATCTGAGGTGTGCTGCTACTGAGAAGCGCCCACGTACAAACATCAGCTTGGAGTCCACAAACGCGATCTGTAAGCCGGTGTCAGTGCAAAAAAGAAGTACATGGTGATCTGGCTAGTGTCGCTCCAGCCGAGGAGACCAGCCCGAAATCAGTTCAGCTATGCGGCAACCCCAGGAAGATTCTAGCCTTTCTTTTCTTTATTTTATTCAATTATGTATGGAGGTCATCTACGCATCTAACCTTTTGTTTGTCTCCATGCACCTTTTTCACGGGAATTTGATTTGACCCATGTGTGAAAACTAGTGTTATACTAGCAATTGGTAATACTTACGTGGGATGTTAGACATACCATGTCATATTGACTTGGATTTAATTGCTACATCATTTGTTGATTGCTTCACAAATTGCCAGGTGCTATTTTTTCGATTAGATGAATTTCGTGTTAATTGTTTCGTCGAGAATTGTTGTTGTCGAATTGTAGTTGTGTTCCGCGGGCTTGTCCAACACAGATTTTGACCTTAGATCAGATCAGAGAATCCATACGTCGTCCGCTGCTAAGAACAGCATTTTGCCGAACAGGGAATTTTCAAGCGATCACATGATTGTACGGCGTTTGCAATCTACCTGACCCGTCTGTACTGTGGATTCAAGCCATCCTCTTTGCCCGTGGTCCGACAGATACCACTCCACACCTCGTGTCACTGACATCATCAAGCTGAGCTTGTCGCCCAGGCCATATTTGAAAACTACTCTGCCTGGCATCATCGTGCTATTGTTTCTTTCAGGACGCCCACATGTGTCACTTTGGATTGCCTCAGAAAACCTCAGTACGGCCTATGTTCACGTCTATTGCTTGGTGATATATCAGACGCGGATACATCGGATCTAGACTCAATCTGACCAACAGGCGATCCAGCCGAAGAGATAGTGCGGAAGCAGTACACTGACAAAGGACTTGGCTCCATGGCAACACACAAATAGGGAGATTTAATTACTTTCTCTTTTTAATTCAGCTCTTCGTCGGCCGCTGGCAGTTCCTAGTAATCCTTTTCGAAAAGTGCATAGACCTAGAGTATTTCTAACCTAATTAAATACTTGTTTTGCAAGCACAGTGCTTGTGATCTAATCTACAAACACTACTTCAGGTATTGATGAATGCCAGCAGTCCAGCTAGCACCACTTCGGGCAACGATCAGAGTTCAATTGATATTTTTCTTATTTGCTTCGGTCCTCCATGCTCATCGTCTTCCAGGTTTTATTTTTCTTAGCTATTTGTTTAGAACATAAATTATTGCACACATAATATTTTCTTTTGTTTTGCAATGCATTATTTTTGCAGGGATATTTTGTCGGCACTTGTGTACGACGTCGGTCTAGCCGGCGTCTCACCGACACTAAGGCTGGCCGACCTAGGTCGACATCGCCGCGCCACAACGCCGTCATGCCATCGAGCCAACCTCGGCACTCAGGCCATATTTCTTTAGTTACTTGCCACATTTAAGTTAATTAAGTAGATTAAAAAAACATATATTATTATCTTGTTTTTATTATTTTTGATCTGCACTGTTTCATGTGCACAGGTAAATCGACGCCGACCTGTTTCAACGCGTCGGCTGACATGGGGGCTACAGCGTCACCCGCCGACCAGCTCCGTCACCTCGGCTAAACTAAGAACTTCACCTCTCCATGGCAGTCATGCTGTGTTGCCACTTTGGAGTGCCGAGCTCTTCGCTCGGCCACCTGGGGACGGGCATGGGGACTGGGACCTCGATCCTTCAAAGGATCATGCACTGCAGGAGGACCGGTCGATGGCAATCCAGATCAGTGGCACGATACAAGGAAGATTCCATCTATCTTTCCTTTTATTTATTTTTTACCATTTAATTATAAAGGTTGAACGAGGCTGCACTTTTGGCTAGTCCATCCACCTTACGTGCACTTTTCAGTTGTTTTGTCCTCTAGTTTGATTAAAAAAGGGGGGCGATCTGTCTGGCAACCCATCCGAGGAGACTGCGCAGAGGCCATTCCACGTGAGGATGGGATTCGATACTGGTGTTGCTTGTCAGCACTCAACCGCGGTATGTTGTATCACCTTCAGTATGAATTTCAAGGTCCGCTTGATCTTCATGCAAACACGGTGCCAATCGCTCACTTTGGATTTTAATGTCCTCTCGCTACCCTACGAATCAGGTTGTATTTCTCCTAATTACACATGTTGTATACTACTTTCAACAGAATTTTTTTTCCTTTTGGCTAGTTTGCATGGTTTTTTCCGTGCAGATTTCCTGCGGTCGGTTACATTTCGGTCCGTTGTCGATTTCGACTGTGTCACGCGGTCACCTTGCCGACCTACTCCGCCAGCTCGGCTTGACTGAGGGCTCCGCCTTACCACATCGGCCGAGCCGTGTCATTACTCGGGAGTGACAAACTCCTTGCTCAAGCACCTCGGGCTTGGGGGCTGGGACCTCGGCCATGCCAAGGACTGCGAACATTGTCGGATCTGTTAGAGATCAATGGGCGTCTTCGTCCCTCCACAAGCCCGGATGGTGTCATCGACACCGAGCACATTAACCAGCTAACTCGCTTCAATTCTCAAAAACTTTCAATTTAAAATTTTGTTCAGTTCGACCAAGAATTATAATTTTTTGGCAAAAAGTTATTTGTGAAAAACTTCCTTGTCAAAACTTTGTTTGTGACACACAAATTAAAATACCCCGTTTACTTGGGGGCTTCCTTTATGAAGCCTTTCCTCTTGCATATGATTATACTTGTATGGCTTCGTTCCTTGTTCATGTATTACGCCACAATATGCACCATGTTGACTTAAGTGTTCCGCAAACTGGGTTGCCTTGCTCCTGTGTTTACCCCTATGTTCCCGATTGTTCGGCTAGGGAGTAAAGGGATCACCTCTGCGATTGTGACGATCGGGTCATCCGAGCTCGGACCTCAGACTGGGTGAAGCCGAAAGCTAGCGCTCTTATTGTTTTCAATCATGGTCGGCACACAACGTAACTCATGAGTACAAAAAATCTATTGCACAAGTCTCATAGTAACAATGAGCAACCGAAGAAGGGTATCGGTGGGGGTACTATTTTCTTCGAAGATGCTTCTTACACTTCATCAGTAATACAGAATAAGTTCCCTGAGCGCGCTTTTTCTATTATAGCCTTATGGCCTGATTGCCTGGTTATCGGAACCATCGTCGATATTCTCGACAGGTGTAGTACATAACACTTTTCGGCCCTTGACGGAAGAGGGAGAAGCCGACGGACGGTTAAGACACGTTTAAAGTTCAGGTGAACACAGATATGATATAACTACTTCGGTACATACAACCATTATACATAAAATTCTTTTATCCAAATCACTTGGGGGATCTTAAATTTATATGAGAAGTTTTATAATAAATATTTTCTTCATAGTCATTGCAAAGTCTTTTTCTACCACTCCTTTCTTGACTCGAGTGCATGGTCAACAGCCGGATTGCCTGGTTTCCCTCTAAAGCTGCTCGCACTTAGCACGTTAAACTGACTTGAGAAACACTCCGCCTTCGGGATAGGGAGGTTGAAGCCGAAAGATGACCCACTTGATGTCTAGAGATCGGATGTGTCATGTTAAAGCATGACGGAAGCACAATTTTAAGACCAATTTTGCATTGGCACCAAAAAACTTGATACGATTGAGATGTAAGGTTTTCATATAAGTTTTTTGGTCTTTCGAGCATATAACATCTTTAACCTATCTTATGTACTCCTTTCAGGAAGATGGACATCCTCTTGGTTGAGGTGTTCAGCGTGATGGTCTTGCCTGGAAACTCTTTTCTGAACTACAGTTCGGTGTTGTCAAAACATAAACGATGGTTGAAGCTAGTTCCCGAGGAGTTATGATCCTAGGGTCGGCCATGTTGCCCAACCCAAGTATCGGGGGCTACTGCATTTACAATTCAATGCAGAAAATTTAAGTGCAATACAGTTTCCGGGGAGATTACGATCCTCTGGAGTATGTGCACACCGCTTTTGTGTTCTGAAGTATGCCACCAAGCTAGGACTCCATCCTCAGGACGATTTCACAAATTGACCTGAGTCCCAAGGGCTACTGGGATCAGTGGTCTTATGTCATCCATCAGGTGCGTCTCGGGTTTTATACCGACACACACCTTGAGGGCTACTGACTATACATCTCGGCAGAGAATAAATCGCACACTTCGGAATCAGCCTGGCAGAGAAATCAGATGTGAGTGGCTGGCCTCACTGAGGATGTTTTCGGCATTAAGCTCGGGTGAACTCCTCCAAAACTTTCATGACCAAGGTAGTTTATGACACCTCGGATGCCGGACAACATTGGACTTCGGTTATAAAAATACACCTCGGATACAGTCTGGTGTTGGAGCCCAGATACAGTTCGGCGTTGGTGCTCGACTGCAAAAGATACCTCGGAAGCAGTACGGTATAAAGCTCGGTTGCAGGTCGGCGGCTGCATAGAGGGCATCTCCGGCATTAGGCTCGGTTCTATCCTTTTTAACTTTTTCAAGACCGAGGTATTCTATGACACTTCGGATACATTCCGGCGTTAGATCTTGGATACATTCCGGTGTTGGAGCTCGGAAGGGGTCCGGCGTTGGTGCTCGGCTGCAAAAGATATCTCGGATGCAGTCCGGCGTTGGAGCTCGGACGCAAGAGGACACCGCCGCACGAGAATAGCTTCAAACCCGAGGTGTGGCGTAAAAAATAACAAGGCATTTCTAAAGGCTGAAAACTTAAAGGGGCTCCTCGGATACCCAACATGTAGACTCTTCGGATTCACTTCGGCGATCCTCAAGTTCAAAGATGGGAAGATTTGTTGAACCAGTTTTCAAGACCGGCGACCGAAGATGAAGAACGGTTTGGAAGAAACGAGGAGCGTCACCAACTTGAAGACCGGTTTAGGGGGCTATTGACGGTGTCCTGGACTAGCGGGTACTCACCACGTCGTCTCCCGACCAGTGGGTCAGGCCGAGGACCCCCAAGGCGGTTCACTACTGAGCCAGTTTGGACAGCCCATGCCGCATACAAGGGATATCCCACAAGACTTGGCGCCCAAGACAAGGACTCACCTAAACCCTAGCCCTCTGGTGTGTTACATAAACTGAGGCCAGGCTAGTCAATAGACATCTAAAATTCATTAGAATGTGTTACATAAACTGAGGCCAGGCTAGTCAATAGACATCTAAAATTCATTAGAATAATCTCGTGGTAGATACATGTACTCTGTACTACACCTCATATGAATACAATCAAAAGAAGGACGTAGGGTTTTACCTCCATTAAGAGGGCTCGAACCTGGGTAAACTCCCGTGTCCATGTTACCATCGCTCCAAGACGCCTAGCTTATGACCCCTACTACGAGGTATGCCGGATATACAACCGAGAGACACCTCATCCTGCTGCCGCCGGCGACCAACAGGAGCACCAGCCGGCGCCACCAACATCGGAGATGGGGATCCGCCGCTCAGATCCGCGCCTTGAACCGCCCGTTCCCGCCGATTCCCGCCAACCCCGTTGCATGGACCCCTGTCGTCGTCTCCTGCATCGCGATGGACGTGCTGTTGTTTCTGTTCTTCAGAAACGAGCAGCAGCAGCTCGCCCGGTCATCCCCGTTGACCGCAGCCGCGCGTGGCCTCCACACCTTGGGCCGCCTTCTCCCGCTAAGGCCCAGCGCACCTCCAGATCCGGCCCAAGGCCCCCTCTGAGCAGTTCCCCCATCCCCTCTAGTTTCGGCCCGTGGATATTTTTTTCTGTCCAGTGAATTTTGCAAATTATTCCAGGGACTACAGTTTTACAGAAAAAACCCTTGCACTTCATGCATATAAAAACTCACCAACCGTGCATCAGATTAAAATGGTTTAAATATGTAAAATGCTTAGAATTCATCTAGTTTCATGATATGCAACTTTCATCTATGTTAAAAATGTTTAAATTGCTGTTTGCATTTAATTTGCTTAAATATCATGCTAAAATGATTTATTTCATAACTAAATAACTGTAGCTCTGTTCTAAATAAACTTTATATGTAAATGGGGTAGAAAAATGCATAGTTTAACATGTTGGCATTACTTTGCATGTTTAATAACTCTAAAATTGTGTATAGGGCAGAACTGTAGCAAATTCGAAATATGCACATGAGGATTTTCCAGAATTGTTGTTTATTGTTTTCGGCCTCATTTAAACTTGCCTAAATAGATAGTTTATATATGCTTCACCTCTTGCCATGTTAATCAACATTTACTATTGATGGATACATAACCAAGAGCGAACTAAATAAGTCATGTGGTGTATTGTCAATATGTAACTCATCACATATTGAGCTCCACTTAATTTGTAGTATTGTTTGTTGCACTTTGCCATGACATGCCTCATTAAATCGGACATGCATCATACTTGATTGTGTATCATGCCATGATTATGCTTGTTTGTTTAACATGATGGAGGGAGTCCTGGATTAGGGGGTCCTCGGACAGCCGGACTATATACACTGGCCAGACTGTTGGACTATGAGGATACAAAAGATTGAAGACTTCGTCCCGTGTCCGGGTGGGACTCTCCTTTGCGTGGAAGGCAAGCTTAGAAATTCGGATATGTAGATCTCCTCCCTTGTAACCGACTCTGTGTAACCCTAGCCCCCTTCGGTGTCTATATAAACTGGAGGGTTTAGTCCGTAGGACAACAACAATCATAATCATAGGCTAGCTTCTAGGGTTTAGCCTCTACGATCTCGTGGTAGATCAACTCTTGTAATACTCATATCATCAAGATCAATCAAGCGGGAAGTAGGGTATTACCCCCATCGAGAGGGCCCAAACCTGGGTAAACATTGTGTCCCCCACCTCCTGTTACCATCAGCCTTAGACGCATAGTTCGGGACCCCCTACCCGAGATCCGCCGATTTTGACATCGACATTGGTGCTTTCATTGAGATTTCCATTGTGCCATCACGATAAAGGCTTGATGGCTCCTTCGATCATCGGCAACGATGCGATCCGGGTGAGGTTTTTTTCCTCGGACAGATCTTCGTATTCGGCGGCACCGTACTGCGGGCCAACTTGCTTGGCCATCTGGAGCAAATCGAGAGCTATGCCCCTGGCCATCAGGTCAGGTTTGGAAGTTTGAACTATACTGCTGACATCCGTGGAGAGTTGATCTTCGACGGATTCGAGCCCATGTCAGGTGCGCCGCACAGTCACGACGAGCATGACTTAGCTCTGCCGTCGGACGGTGTTCGTGCGATCACACCTGTTGCTACTCCGGCCCCCAATCCGGAGCAGATCGTGCCATCCGAGGACGGGTGGATGGACCCCGCATCGGAGGCCGCACACTCAGCGGCGATAGAGCCGAATACTGACTTCACCTCCTATGAGACATGTGTTATCGGACCCTTGGATTCGTCCCCGGCCACAGGCTCCGAACCGCTTGCGTGCGTGCCTATCGAATCTGACTGGGCACCGATCATGGAGTTTACCTCCACGGATATCTTTCAGCACTAGCCCTTGGGCGACGTGCTAAATTCATTGAGGTCACTCTCCTTGTCAGGAGTCCCTTGGCCGAACTATGTCCGGCTGGAGTGGGAAGCGAATGACAAAATTCATTCCCCACCCAGCACCCACTTAATAGCCACTGTCGACGACTTAACTGACATGCTTGATTTCAGCTCCGAAGACATCGACGGTATGGACGACGATGCAGGAGAAGAACAGGAACCACCGCCCACAGGGCGCTGGACAGCCAGCTCATCATATGATATATACATGGTGGACACCCCCAAAGAAAGCAATGGCAATAAGGCAACAGAGGATAACCCCCTCGAGAAGCAATCTAAGCACCAGCGTCATCGACGCCGCTCTAAGCCTCGCCATAGCAAAAGCAGCGATACCGGCACAAGAGACAATAACGTTGCGGACAGTGTCAAAGATGAAGAAAATCCCCTACAGCCAGGCTTCGAGCGGGAGGATGGGCAAGCGAGCCCTAAGGAACAGGCGACAGATGGAGAATCAGGGGATGACAATTACATGCCCCTCTCCGAAGAAGAGGTGAGCCTCGGCGACGAAGAATTCATCGTGCCTGAGGATCCCATCGAGCAGGAGCACTTCAAGCGCCGGCTTATAGCCACAGCAAAAAGCCTGAAGAAAAAGCAACAACAGCTTCAAGCTGATCAAGATCTGCTAGCGGATAGATGGACCGAGGTCCTGGCAGCCGAGGAATACAAACCCGAGCGCCCAACCAAAAGCTACCCAAAGTGCAGGTTGCTACCCCAACTTGAGGAGGAAGCATTAAAACCTACTCTACCAGCATATAATGCGGCTAACTGGCCACCTCGTGGCCGAGACAAAGCGGCATATCAGCCCAAAGTCCAGCCCGCACCCCGTCACCAGTCAAACAAAAACACTAAGGCCCGGGGCTACACGCAGGACCTGCGAGACGTATTGGAAAACAAAGCAGGACATATAAGATCGATCTAACGATCACGGGGGCGCGCCCCAACGCGTGCGAGGACCGTCACGCCAGATATACTAGAAGAAAATCCGGTCATGCCGAATACAGTAGACAAGACTCATACGAACTGCGTCGTGATATACCTCGGCACAGAGGCGCCGCACACCCCCTATGCTTCATCGAGGAAGTAATGGATCACGATTTCCTAGAAGGGTTTAAACCCGTAAACATTGAATCATATGATGGTACAACAGACCCCGCGGTATGGATTGAAGATTTCCTCCTCCACATCCACATGGCCCGCGGTGACGATCTACATGCCATCAAGTACCTCCCACTAAAACTCAAAGGACCGGCTCGGCATTGGCTGAATAGCCTGCCGGCAAACTCCATTGGCAGTTGGGAGAACTTGGAAGATGCATTCCTTGACAACTTCCAAGGCACTTATGTGTGACCACCGGATGCTGATGACTTGAGTCACATAACCCAACATCCCGGGGAGTCAGCCAGGAAATTCTGGACTTGGTTCCTAACTAAAAAGAACCAAATTGTCCACTGTCCGGATGCTGAGGCCTTAGCGGCATTTAAGCATAACATCCGTGACGAGTGGCTCGTCCGACACCTCGGCCAAGAGAAGCCGAAGTCCATGGCAGCCCTCATGACACTCATGACCCACTTTTGTGCGGGCGAGGACAGCTGGCTGGCTTGCAGCAACAACACATCAAGAAATCCTGGCAATTCAGATGCCAGAGATAGCAACGGCAAGCCAGGTCGCAACAGACATAAACGCCGCAACAATGGGGACAACACCGAAGACATGACAGTCAATGCCGGATTCAATGGCTCTAAATCCGGTCAGCAGAAAAAGCCGTTCAAATGAAGCAATCCGGGCCCGTCCAGTTTGGACCGCATACTCGATCGCTCGTGCCAAATTCATGGCACCCCCGATAAACTAGCCAACCACACCAACAGAGAATGCTGGGTGATCAAACAGGCCGGCAAGTTGAATGCCAGAAACAAGGAAAAGGGGCTGCATAGCGACGACGAGGAGGAGCCCCGGCCGCAGAACACAGGAGGACAGAAGAAATTTCCTCCCCAAGTGAAAATAGTGAACATGATATACGCAACCCATATTCCCAAGCGGGAACAGAAGCGTGCACTAAGGGACGTTTATGCGATCGAGCCAGTCGCCCCAAAGTTCAACCCATGGTCTTCTTGTCCGATCACTTTCGATCGCAGGGACCATCCTACCAGTATCCGTCATGGCGGTTCTGCCGCATTGGTGCTTGACCCCATCATCGACGGATTTCACCTCACTCGAGTCCTTATGGATGGTGGCAGCAGCCTGAACCTGCTCTATCAGGATACAGTGCGCAAAATGGGTATCGACCCCTCGAGGATCAAACCCACAAAAACCACCTTTAAAGGTGTCATACCAGGTGTAGAGGCCTGTTGCACGGGCTCAATCACACTGGAAGTGGTCTTCGGATCCCCGGACAACTTCCGAAGCGAGGAGTTGATCTTCGATATCGTCCCCTTCCGCAGTGGCTATCACGCACTGCTCGGACGAACCGCATTCGCCAGATTCAATGCGGTACCGCATTATGCATACCTCAATCTCAAAATGCCAGGACCTCGTGGGGTTATAACAGTTAATGGAAACACAGAACGCTCGCTCCGTACGCAGGAGCACACTGCGGCCCTCGCAGCAGCAGTTCAAAGCAGCCTTCTGAGGCAAACCGCCAATTTAGCGATAAAGCCCCCGGACACCTTCAAGCGAGTCCGGAGTACCCTACAACAGGATCGCCCGGCACGTTCTGAGCTTGCCTAGCAATCCGGCCTCCGTCCCAGTCCGAGTCAAGGGGCGAAATTTGCGTCGCGTGTCCATAATTACGCACTCAAGATACCATGGGCATAGGCGGAGGCACGGCTATGGCACGGCCCACAATGCAGCTCAACCGCCTTAGGACCTGTATATCTTTACCATTTTCTTCCTTTCAGGACCCTATTCTCTGAAGGCCCTCTCCGATACCCTAATTAACGGACCCATCACGGGAAGGAAACACCAAGGAAGCAATAAGATTTCACGTACAAGGGAATCCCCAGGTGGTCTCTGATAACAATCGCTATACCTGTTTTACATACCCACACGGAGCCTGCCCTTGGATATGACATGTTAAATAGTCCTATTTTTTCTTATTGCACTACTTGTATACGTACACTTTGACATATCATTTAAATAACAATGTACAGTGTTAGCTTATTATTGCATTTCTTCATCTTTTTTCCTTGTCTGCTTATTTACGACAAATTGCACCCATACATTCTGGTACGTTCACTGCGCCAGGGGCTTCAGTGTACCCCATAACATGGCAAGAAAAGTCTGAACACTTTTGACAGTGCGGCACCCCGAACTTAAAGCATTATATGCATCAGCTCTGAATCATGTCTTGGGTCAATAGTTGGGTTTGCCCGGCTCCCATGTTTTGGTACCTTATGTTCCGCTATATCGGCTAAGGTAGCACTGGGAGAATTACTGCGGTTGTGTCCCGGTTCTTTCGGACGAGCACCTCGGTAGAGAAAGCCAAAAACTGACTGTCATGATGCGGCGAGAGATAGTCGCTGTTCGAGAGGTCTCAAATCCTTAAAGATTTTTTCCGCTTCGGGCGAGGAATCGTCCTTGTCCGATTTTGGCGTATATAGTGCCCCAAGTTCGGCCTTCCGAATACTAGGGGCTTTGCCAAAATTTTAAATTGTAGACTTCTATGGCTAAGTGAGAGTGATAAAGTTGTATAGTCTGATTGCCTTGTTCGCCGCACTAAACACCTCCTCAAAGGACCAATTTTTTTTGGATAAAGAGTGTTTAAGATTAATCTCGAACACCTCGGTACAAAAGGGCCAGAAGCCGACGACTGGCCAACTCTCAAATTTTATAAACGGTCGTACAGAAGGTAATATTTTAAATCGACAAGCGTAATACAGCATAGATGAACTCATTTTCATATTACAGGATCACATGAGTACATTCATTCAAATATTACATCCTTCGCACATTCCTCCTCCACAAGGTGGTCACCCTTCAGGACACTGTCATAATACTTTTCGGGGTGGCGATGCTCCTTGCCCTCCGGTGGCCCCTCCTTCACCAGCTTTCCGGCGTCCATCTTCGCCCAGTGCACTTTCGCACGGGCAAAGGCCCTACGCGTGATACGTCTCCAACGTATCTATAATTTTTGATTGCTCCATGCTATATTATCTACTGTTTTGGACATTATTGGGCTTTATTATACACTTTTATATTATTTTTCAGACTAACCTATTAACCGGAGGCCCAACCCAGAATTGTTGTTTTTTTTTGCCTATTTTAGGGTTTCGAAGAAAAGGAATATCAAACGGAGTCCAAACGGAATGAAAACTTCGGGAACGTGATTTTCTCACTGAACATGATCCAGGAGACTTGGACCGCACGTCAAGAAACAAAGGAGGAGGCCATGAGGTAGGGGGCGCGCCTACCCCCCCCCCCCCAGGCGCACCCTCCACCCTCGTGGGCCCCCTGTTGCTCCACCGACGTACTCCTAACTCCTATATATACCTACGTACCCCCAAACGATCAGATACGGTGCCAAAATCCTAATTCCACTGCCGTAACTTTCTGTATCCATGAGATCCCATCTTGGGGCCTGTTCTGGAGCTCCGCCGGAGGGGGTATCCATCACGGAGGGCTTCTACATCATCACCATAGCCCCTTCGATGAATTGTGAGTAGTTCACCTCAGACCTACGGGTCCATAGTTATTAGCTAGATGGCTTCTTCTCTCTTTTTGGATCTCAATACACTATTCTCCCCCTCTCTTGTGGAGATCTATTCGATGTAATCTTCTTTTTGCGGTGTATTTGTTGAGACCGATGAATTGTGGGTTTATGATCAAGTCTATCTATGAACAATATTTGAATCTTCTCTTAATTCTTTTATGTATGATTGGTTATCTTTGCAAGTCTCTTCGAATTATCAGTTTGGTTTGGCCTACTAGATTGATCTTTCTTGCAATGGGAGAAGTGCTTAGCTTTGGGTTCAATCTTGCGGTGTCCTTTCCCAGTGATAGTAGGGGCAGCAAGGCACGTATTGTATTGTTGCCATGAAGGATAACAAGATGGGGTTTTCATCATACTGCATGAGTTTATCCCTCTACATCATGTCATCTTGCTTAAGGCGTTACTCGGTTTTCATGAACTTAATACTCTAGATGCATGCTGGATAGCGGTCGATGAGTGGAGTAATAGTAGTACATGCAGGTAGGAGTCGGTCTACTTGTCTCGGACGTGATGCCTATATACATGATCATACCTAGATATTCTCATAACTATGCTCAATTCTGTCAATTGCTCAACAGTAATTCGTTCACCCACCGTAAAATACCTATGCTCTTGAGAGAAGCCACTAGTGAAACCTATGGCCCCCGGGTCTATCTTCATCATATTAATCTTCCAATACTTAGTTATTTCCTTTGCTTTTTTACTTTGCTTTTATTTTACTTTGCATCGTTATCATAAAAATACCAAAAATATTATCTTATCATATCTACCAGATCTCACTCTCGTAAGTGACCGTGAAAGGATTGACAACCCCTTATCGTGTTGGTTGCGAGGAGTTATTTGCTTTGTGCAGGTACGAGGGACTCGCGCGTAGCCTCCTACTGGATTGATACCTTGGTTCTCAAAAACTGAGGGAAATACTTACGCTACTTTGCTGCATCACCCCTTCCTCTTCGGGGAAAACCAACGCAGTGCTCAAGAGGTAGCAAGAAGGATTCTTGGCGCCGTTGCCGGGGAGTCTACGCAAAAGTCAATATACCAAGTACCCATCACAATCCTTATCTCCCGCATTACATTATTTTCCATATGCCTCTCGTTTTCCTCTCCCCCACTTCACCCTTGCCGTTTTATTCGCCCTCTCTCTCTATCCTCCCTCTCTTTTTTGTTCGCCTCTTTTCCGTTTGCTTGTCGTTATGGCTAGTCCCTTATCTGCTCCTTTGTCTACCGAGTTTGAGGTTCTTCACTTCAAACAAAGTCAAGGAGAAAATTTAACAGATGCTTGGTTTAGAATGATGGAATCTTATCGTAATTCTACCCTAGAGGTGAATTTTAGAATTTTGCTTCGCAACTTCTATGTTGGACTAAATATGTTTCATAGACAACTTTTGGATTGCGTTGCCAAAGGCAATTTTATTGAAATTGATCCCAGTATTGCGCATGAAATTATAGAAGGTATAGTAGGAACTCTACCTCAACAAAAGGGGCCTCATCATACCCAAGAGGAAACGCAAGTTTTGAGAAAATTTGCGAAGTAACCAAGATTTTACAAAAGTCTCTTGAACCTCTTAAAAACGTTAGCGGGAATCTCCACCGCATGAATATGTTGATTACCCTTTGCAATAAGCGGTTGGATTCGTTAGATCTAAAAATTTCAGAATATGAAGGGAAACGTAAAGAACCTCCCGGATTCGAGCTTGATTCCGCTAAAAAGTTGAGAACCAAAGATGGCAATACCTAGATCTATCCTTGCTTTTTATGCCTAGCTAGGGGCGTTAAATGATAGCGCTTGTTGGGAGGAAACCCAATTTTATTTTTATTCCTTGCTTTTTTCTCCTGTTTAGTAATAAATAATTTATCTAGCCTCTATTTAGGTTTTTTGTGTTTAATTAGTGTTTGTGCCAAGTAGAACCGTTGGGAAGACTTGGGGAAAGTCTTGATATCTTGCTGTAAAAAACAGAAAATTTAGCGCTCACGAGAACTGCTGCCATTGTTATTTGGAAGGTGCTATTTAGTTAATTCTTTTTGCAGATGATTAATAGATAAATTCCTCACGTTAGCTACAGATTATCTTAGAATTTTTGGGGTTCCAGATCTTGCGCTAGCTACAGATTACTACAGACTGTTCTGTTTTTGACAGATTCTGTTTTTCGTGTGTTGTTTGCTTATTTTGATGAATCTATGGCTAGTAAAATAGTTTATAAACCATAGAGAAGTTGGAATACAGTAGGTTTAACACCAACATAAATAAAGAATGAGTTCATTACAGTACCTTGAAGTGGTCTTTTGTTTTCTTTCGCTAACGGAGCTCACGAGATTTTCTACTTTAAGTTTTGTGTTGCGAAGTTTTCATGTTTTGGGTAAAGATTTGATGGATTATGAAACAAGGAGTGGCAAGAGCCTAAGCTTTGGGATGCCCATGGCACCCCCAAGATAATCGAAGTACACCTAAACGCCAAAGCTTGGGGATGCCCCGGAAGGCATCCCCTCTTTTCGTCTACTTCTATCGGTAACTTTACTTGGAGCTATATTTTTATTCACCACATGATATGTGTTTTGCTTGGAGCGTATTGTATGATTTGAGTCTTTTCTTTTTAGTTTACCACAATCATCCTTTCTGTACACACCTTTTTATAGAGCCTTACATGATTTGGAAATTGTTAGAATACTCTATGTGCTTCACTTATATCTTTTTGAGTTATATAGTTTTGCTCTAGTACTTCACTTATATATTTTAGAGCACGGTGGTGGATTTGTTTTATAGAAACTATTGATCTCTCATGCTTCACTTAGATTATTTTGAGAGTCTTAAAATGCATGGTAATTTTCTTAAATAATCCTAATATGCTAGGTATTCAAGATTAGTAAAAAAATAATCTTTTGAGTGTTTTGAATACTAAGAGAAGTTCGATGCTTGATGATTGTTTTGAGATATGGAGGTAATAATATCAAAGTAGTGCTAGTTGAGTAGTTGTGAATTTTAGAAATGCTTGTGTTGAAGTTTGCAAGTCCCGTAGCATGCACGTATGGTAAACGTTATGTAACAAATTTGAAACATGAGGTGCTATTTGATTGTCTTCCTTATGAGTGGCGGTCGGGGACGAGCGATGGTATTTTCCTACCAATCTATCCCCCTAGGAGCATGCGCGTAGTGCTTGGTTTTTGATGGCTTGTAGATTTTTGCAATAAGTATGTGAGTTCTTTATGACTAATGTTGAGTCCATGGATTATACGCACTCTCACCCTTCCATCATTGCTAGCCTCTTCGGTACTGTGCATTGCCCTTTCTCACATTGAGAGTTGGTGCAAACTTCGCTGGTGCATCCAACCCCGTGATATGATACGCTCTTTCACACATAAACCTCCTTATATCTTCCTCAAAACAGCCACCATACCTACCTATTATGGCATTTCCATAGCCATTCCGAGATATATTGCCATGCAACTTTCCACCATTCCGTTTATCATGACACATTCATCATTGTCATATTGCTTAGCATGATCATGTAGTTGACATAGTATTTCTGGCAAAGCCATCGTTCATAATCCTTTCATACATGCCACTCTTGGTTCATTGCATATCCCGGTGCACCGCCGGAGGCATTCATATAGAGTCATATCTTGTTGTAGGTATCGAGTTGTAATTCTTGAGTTGTAATAGAAGTGTGATGACCATCATTTATAGAGCATTGTCCAAAAAAAGGCCAAATAAAAAATAAAAAAATAAAAGGGACAATGCTACTATCCTTTGCCACACTCGTGCTTCAAAGTAGCACCATAATCTTCATGATAGAGAGTCTTTTGTTTTGTCACTTTCATATACTAGTGGGAAATTTTAAACTAAAAGATTTTGAGAATTGAAGCGAGTTAGCTGGTTAATGTGCTCGGTGTCGATGACATGATCCGGGCTTGTGGCGGGACGAAGACGCCCATTGATCTCTGACAGATCCGACAAGGTTCGCAGTCCTTGGCATGGCCGAGGTCCCAGCCCCCAAGCCCGAGGTGCACCGCCGGAGGCATTCATATAGAGTCATATCTTGTTGTAGGTATCGAGTTGTAATTCTTGAGTTGTAATAGAAGTGTGATGACCATCATTTATAGAGCATTGTCCAAAAAAAGGCCAAATAAAAAATAAAAAAATAAAAGGGACAATGCTACTATCCTTTGCCACACTCGTGCTTCAAAGTAGCACCATAATCTTCATGATAGAGAGTCTTGTGTTTTGTCACTTTCATATACTAGTGGGAAATTTTCAATATAGAACTTGGCTTCTATATTCCAACAATGGGCCTCCTCAAGTGCCCTAGGTCTTCATGAGCAAGCAAGTTGGATGCACACCCACTTAGTTTCTTTTGTTGAGCTTTCATACATTTATAGCTCTAGTGCATCCGTTGCATGGCAATCCCTACTCCTTGCATTAACATCAATCGATCGGCATCTCCATAGCCCATTGATTAGCCTCGTTGATGTGAGACTTTCTCCTTTTTTGTCTTCTCCATATAACCCCCATCATATTCTATTCCACCCATAGTGCTATATCCATGGCTCGCGCTCATATATTGCATGAAAGTTTATAGGTTTGAGATTACTAAAGTATGAAACAATTGCTTGGCTTGTCATCAGGGTTGTGCATGATGAGAGCATTCTTGTGTGACGAAAATGGAGCATGACTAAACTATATGATTTTGTAGGGATGAACTTTCTTTGGCCATGTTATTTTGAGAGAACATGATTTCTTAGTTAGTATGCTTGAAGTATTATTATTTTTATGTCAATATGAACTTTTATCTTGAATCTTTCAGATCTGAATATTCATACCACAATTAAGAAGAATTACATTAAAATTATGCCAAGTAGCACTCCGCATCAAAAATTCTGTTTTTATCA
This sequence comes from Triticum urartu, assembly GCF_003073215.2. NCBI lineage: Eukaryota > Viridiplantae > Streptophyta > Magnoliopsida > Poales > Poaceae > Triticum > Triticum urartu. Next base: position 343,283,410 of record NC_053024.1, on the reverse strand, counting down.
TTTACCTACTCAAGGACGAGCATGAATTAAGCTTGGGGATGCTTGATACTGTTGGGGAACGTAGTAATTTCAAAAAAATTCCTACGCACACGCAAGATCATGGTGATGCATAGCAACGAGAGGGGAGAGTGTTGTCTACGTACCAACGCAGACCGACTGCGGAAGTGATCACACAACGTAGAGGAAGTAGTCGTACGTCTTCCTGATCCGACCGATCCAAGCACCGTTACTCCGGCACCTCCGAGTTCTTAGCACACGTACAGCTCGATGACGATCCCCGGGCTCCGATCCAGCAAAGCTTCGGGGAGGAGTTCCGTCAGCACGACGGCGTGGTGACGATCTTGATGTTCTACCGACGCAGGGCTTCGCCTAAGCACTACAACGATATGATCGAGGTGGAATATGGTGGCAGGGGGCACCGCACACGGCTAAGGAACGATCTCAATGATCAACTTGTGTGTCTAGAGGTGCCCCCTGCCCCGTATATAAAGGAGCAAAGGGGTAGAGGTGCGGCCAGCCTTGGGGCGCGCCAGGAGGAGTCCTACTCCTACCGGGAGTAGGACTCCCCCCCCAATCCTAGTTGGAATAGGAATCCTCAACTGAGAGAGAGAGAGAAGGGGGCCGGCCACCTCTCCTAGTCCTAATAGAACTAGGGGAGGGGGGAGGCGTGCAGCCCACCTTGGCTTCCCCTTTCACCTTTCCACTAAAGCCCACTAAGGCCCATATGGTTCCCGGGGGGTTCCGGTAACCTCCTGGTACTCCGGTAAAATCCCGATTTCACCCGGAACACTTCCGATATCCAAACATAGGCTTCCAATATATGAATCTTTATGTCTCGACCATTTCGAGACTCCTCGTCATGTCTGTGATCACATCCGGGACTCCGAACAACCTTCGGTACATCAAAATGCATAAACTCATAATAACTGTCATCGTAACGTTAAGCGTGCGGACCCTACGGTTCGAGAACAATGTAGACATGACCAAGACACTTCTCCGGTCAATAACCAATAGCGGGACCTGGATGCCCATATTGGCTCCTACATATTCTACGAAGATCTTTATCGGTCAGACCGCATAACAACATACGTTGTTCCCTTTGTCATCGGTATGTTACTTGCCCGAGATTCGATCGTCGGTATCCAATACCTAGTTCAATCTCGTTACTGGCAAGTCTCTTTACTCGTTCCATAATACATCATCTCGCAACTAACTCATTAGTTGCAATGCTTGCAAGGCTTTTGTGATGTGCATTACCGAGAGGGCCCAGAGATACCTCTTCGACAATCGGAGTGACAAATCCTAATCTCGAAATATGCCAACCCAACATCTACCTTTGGAGACACCTGTAATGCTCCTTTATAATCACCCAGTTACGTTGTGACGTTTGGTAGCACACAAAGTGTTCCTCCGGCAAACGGGAGTTGCATAATCTCATAGTCATAGGAACATGTATAAGTCATGAAGAAAGCAATAGCAACATACTAAACGATCGGGTGCTAAGCTAATGGAATGGGTCATGTCAATCAGATCATTCTCCTAATGATGTGATCCCGTTAATCAAATAACAACTCTTTGTTCATGGTTAGGAAACATAACCATCTTTGATTAATGAGCTAGTCAAGTAGAGGCATACTAGTGATACTCTGTTTGTCTATGTATTCACACATGTATTATGTTTCCGGTTAATACAATTCTAGCATGAATAATAAACATTTATCATGATATAAGGAAATAAATAATAACTTTATTATTGCCTCTAGGGCATATTTTCTTCAGATACGTCTCCAACGTATCTATAATTTTTGATTGCTCCATGCTATATTATCTACTACTTTGGACATTATTGGGCTTTATTATCCACTTTTATATTATTTTTGGGACTAACCTATTAACCGGAGGCCCAGCCCAGAGTTGCTGTTTTTTTTGCCTATTTTAGGGTTTCGAAGAAAAGGAATATCAAACGGAGTCCAAAGGGAATGAAACCTTCGGGAACGTGATTTTCTCACTGAAGATGATCCAGGAGACTTGGACCCCATGTCAAGAAACAAATGAGGAGGCCACGAGGTAGGGGGGCGCGCCTACACCCCCCCAGGCACGCCCTCCACCCTCGTGGGCCCCCTGTTGCTCCACCGACGTACTCCTTCCTCCTATATATACCTACGTACCCCCAAACGATCAGATACCGAGCCAAAACCCTAATTCCACCGCCGCAACTTTCTGTATCCACGAGATCCCATCTTGGGGCCTATTCCGGAGCTCCGCCGGAGGGGGTATCCATCACGGAGGGCTTCTACATCATCACCATAGCCCCTCCAATGAATTGTGAGTAGTTCACCTCAGACCTACGGGGCCATAGTTATTAGCTAGATGTCTTCTTCTCTCTTTTTGGATCTCAATACAATGTTCTCCCCCTCTCTTGTGGAGATATATTCGATGTAATCTTCTTTTTGCGGTGTGTTTGTTGAGATCGATGAATTGTGGGTTTATGATCAAGTCTATCTATGAACAATATTTGCATCTTCTCTGAATTCTTTTATGTATGATTGGTTATCTTTGCAAGTCTCTTTGAATTATCAGTTTGGTTTGGCCTACTAGATTGATCTTTCTTACAATGGGAGAAGTGCTTAGCTTTGGGTTGAATCTTGCGGTGTCCTTTCCCAGTGATAGTAGAGGCAGCAAGGCATGTATTGTATTGTTGCCATTGAGGATGACAAGATGGGGTTTTCATCATATTGCATGAGTTTATCCCTCTACATCATGTCATCTTGCTTAAGGCGTTACTCTGTTTTCATGAACTTAATACTCTAGATGCATGCTGGATAGCGGTCGATGAGTGGAGTAATAGTAGTAGATGCAGGCAGGAGTCGGTCTACTTGTCTCGGACATGATGCCTATATACATGATCATACCTAGATATTCTCATAACTATGCTCAATTCTGTCAATTGCTCAACAGTAACTCGTTCACCCATCGTAAAATATCTATGCTCTTGAGAGAAGCCACTAGTGAAACCTATGGCCCCGGGTCTATCTTCATCATATTAATCTTCCAATACTTAGTTATTTCCTTTGCTTTTATTTTACTTTGCATCTTTATCATAAAAATACCAAAAATATTATCTTATCATATCTATCAGATCTCACTCTCGTAAGTGACCCTGAAGGGATTGACAACCCCTTATCACATTGGTTGCGAGGAGTTATTTGCTTTGTGCAGGTACGAGGGACTCGCACGTAGCCTCCAACTGGATTGATACCTTGGTTCTCAAAAACTGAGGGAAATACTTACACTACTTTGCTGCATCATCCCTTCCTCTTCAGGGAAAACCAACGAAGTGCTCAAGAGGTAGCAGCGCGCACCTTCAATGCAGACGGACCACTTTATGACTTCAAGTCGTGGGCAAGCATTCACAAGCCACTTTACCAGGCCGAAGTAGCTGCCAGGAAGGGGCTCGCCAGGCCACATCCGGACTATGAGACCCTTCATGGCCAGTTAGGCCGCCTTGTGAAGCTCGACCAGTAGCTCCAGCTGGTCGCTCAAGGGCATCGGATGTTCGGTCCCAGTATATTGAGACCACGACAACTTTTCCATCGAGCTCCCTTCCTTGGCCCGGTAGAACTCCGCGGCATCTGATACGCTGTTGGGTAGATCTGCGAACGCTCCCGGAGAGCTATGAATTCAGGTAAGTAAAAGGAAAGTTTCCTTCACATGCTTGCTTTGCATAATGAATGCCTTACCCGCCGCTATCTTCTTGACCGCCTGAATCTCCTGGAGGGCCTTTTGAGCTTCGGCCTTGGCATTTTGTGCATTCTCGAGGGCCTTCGCAAGCTCGGACCCCTGCGTCTTAGAGTCACGCTCCAAGGACTCGTATTTTTTGACGAAATCCTGGAGCTCTTGCTGAACCTCGCCGACTCGGGCCTCTTGCTTCTCGCGCTCGATGCGCTCCTGGGCCGCTCTGTATTTGGCCTCGGACAGCGCCTTCTTCAGGGACGCCACTTCGGTCGCAGCCCCTAGCAAAATTCATGATGATCCCATGATCTAGTAACCACTTTATTTTTTCTTTATCAATATACAGACGGGGTATCACTTACCTTTGTTCTCTTCGAGCTGTCTCTTGGTAAGGCCGAGGTCTTCCTCGGACCGCTCAAGGTCACACTTCAGTCCGGAGACCTCCACAATACGAGCGGCAGCGGCCAACAGCGAAGCCTGCTTATTCACATAGACATATTCTGATTAGACTCCTGTGATTATTATTTGATCCTTTGTTCAGCCTTTCTTTGCGAACAGCAAACAGAGCATCAGGGGCTACTATCTATACTGTGATATTTTCTCATAATTTGATTACTTACCTCAAAGCCTGTTAGGAGGCTGGCACAGGCTTCGACCAGTTTGCTTTTGGCGGACCGAACCTTCTCGACCACCACACTCATGATAGTGCGATGCTCTTCGTCAATGGAAGCGCCACGAAGCACTTCCCGCAAGTTGTCTGATGCCTCTGGATGGACAAAGGCCATCGACACAGATGGCTCGCCCCCCTTAGAGAGGGGTCGCCTGACAAAATCCGGAACCACTAGAGGTTCTGGCGTAGTATCCGGCTAGGGGCCAAACTTGCTGCGGCCCCCGTCATTAGAGCCCATGGGAGTCTTTCCCCCCATGTGCCCAGTCGGTGCCCTTTGAGACAACACCTCGACGTCGTCCGTGGGCCGGGGAGAGGTGGCTGTCGGGAGTGAATCGCTGTTCATCGCCGACTGGCCCAAAGACTCATCCGAAGAGGATACGTCGATATGGGCTTTGGATGGACTGCATGATCATGTTTGACATAATAAGAAGTAATAAAACAAAACATACCAGAACTATTATAGTATCCGGATACTTGCGACTTCGCTAGGGGCTTTTCCCTGGGCAACCACTCCTCGTCGCTGTAAGCGGCTGTTGTGGAGTAGTCCGGAAGGAGGGTCCTTCCCTTCTTGGACGCTTCGGCCTCCCCAGATGGGGCGGCCTTCCTTTTCTTGTCTCCCCCGACTGGGGGGGGATCTTTCCTCTTCCTCCTCCTCGTTTTCGTGGGAGGAGTGCACCTCGGTGTTTTCGGACAATGAGTCCAATACGACCTTGCGCCGGAGACCTTTTCTGGTCCCCGCGGCCTTCTTCTTGGCCATCTTCTCCGGCGCCTCATAGGGCGCTGGAACCAGCATCTCCGTTAAGAGAGCCCCTGCTGGATCTTTTGGCAGTGGGGCCGGACAATCGATCTGCTCCGCTGTCGCTACCCAGTCCTGTTAAAATGGCATGGAGGCTCAGATCCCTCACATGATTATACTGGGGAAAGGAACATCTTGTGAGATATAAAGAGCTTACCGGATTGGTAGGGCGCTTTGTGCTGAGTCCGCGGTCCTCGGTAAGGGGAGGAGGTACCTCGGCGGCCATGAATAGCACCCTCTAGATGTCTTGGTGCGTCTGTCGAAAAGCTCTCGCAGTGTCTGGTGCTTGGCCGGGTCGAACTCCCACATATTGAATGCCCACCTTTGACACGGAAGGATCTGGCGGAAGACCATGACCTGGACCATGTTGACAAGCTTGATTTTCTTGCTTATCATATTTTTAACACAGTTCTGGAGTCCGGTCAGCTCCACCGATGAACCCCAAGATAGGCCCTTCTGTTTCCAGGAGGTGAGCCGCATGGGGATGCTGTATCGAAATTCGGAGGCTGCCACCCAGTTGGTGTCGCGCGGCTCGGTGATGTAGAACAACCCCGATTGCCACCCCTTCACGGTCTCCACATAGGAGCCTTCGAGCCAGGTGACGTTGGGCATTTTGCCCACCATGGCGCCTCCGCACTCCGCTTGCTGGCCGACCACCACCTTTGGTTTCACGTTGAAGGTCTTCAGCCACAGGACGAAGTGGGGCTTGATGCGGAGGAAGGCCTCGCACATGACGATAAACACCGAGATGTTGAGGATGAAATTGGGAGCCAGATCATGGAAGTCCAGCCCGTAGTAGAACATGAGCCCGCAGACAAATTGGTGGAGGGGAAATCCCAGCCCGCGGACGAAGTGGGTGAGGAATACAACCCTCTTATGGGGTTCTAGAGTAGGGATGATCTGTCCCGCGTCTTGGAGCCGGTGCGCGATGTCTGCGGCCAGGTATCCGGCTTCCCAGAGATTCGTAATGTTCTCCTCCGTAACGGAGGAGAGCATCCACTTGCCTCCCGCTCCAGACATGTTTGGAATGGCTTTGCAGAGAAAATGAGAACTTGGGCGCTGGAGCTCGAGTGCGCGAGAATGGATGGGCAGGGGAAGAAGAAGGCGTGGGTGAAAAAGAGGAGTCCTTGTCCCTTTATAAAGGCAATAGAAACTGTGCGCCTCCCTACATGCCCCATAAAATCTCTTATTCCCCAAGCGCCGTGATTGATGGCGCGGTTGGGTTACCCATATCAGTATTGATGAGAGTCCTGTGATAAGGGGAACACGATCTCTGCTTCGACAAAGACGTGCCGATAAAACCGCCTCGCAACACATGCAGTGGCACGCAGGGAAAAACAGTTCGTAATGACCGGGCGACGGCGGGACGTCACGTTATGAAAAGTTGTCAGCTAATTAGATTTGTGGAATAATATACTCTCTATGGTGGTATGTGGAATTTGTTTTGCAGAGCCGGACACGATCCTTGTCTTCAAAATCTTCTATGGATTATTCGGAGGAGGAACCCGCCTTGCAATGCCGAAGACAATTTGCGCGCCGGACTCATCGTTATTGAAGCCTGGTTCAGGGGCTACTGAGGGAGTCCTAGATTAGGGGGTCCTCGGATAGCCGGGCTATATACTTTGGCCGGACTGTTGGACTATGAGGATACAAGATTGAGGACTTCATCCCATGTCTGGGTGGGACTCTCCTTTGCGTGGAAGGCAAGCTTGGCAATTCGGATATGTAGATCTCCTCCCTTGTAACCGACTTTATGTAACACTAGCCCCCTCCGGTGTCTATATAAACCGGAGGGTTTAGTCCGTAGGCCAACAACAATCATAATCATAGGCTAGCTTCTAGGGTTTAGCCTCTACAATCTCGTGGTAGATCAACTCTTGTAATACTCATATCATCAAGATCAATCAAGCAGGAAGTAGGGTATTACCTCCATCGAGAGGGCCCGAACCTGGGTAAACATTGTGTCCCCTGCCTCCTGTTACCATCAGCCTTAGACGCACAGTTCGGGACCCCCTACCCGAGATCCGCCGGTTTTGACACCGACAATGATGTTTGCTTGTTTCTGGTTGTGCTTCTCCTTGATAGTTCCGGTAACGTTGCGATAGTGAGGATTCGTTCAACTATGTTGGGTCATCTTCTTCATCGATCCGGTCTTCTTCCTGGCAGGATTTCAGGCAAGATGACCGTCACATTGGATCTCACTACTATCTTTGCCATGCTAGTTGTCTCGATGCTATCGCTATGCCATGCTACCTACCACTTGTTTATCAAGCCTCCCAAATTGCCATGATAGCCTCTTACCTTTTCCACCATCCTAGCAAACCGTTGTTTGGCTATGTTACCGCTTTCCTCAGCCCCTCTTATAGCGTTGCTAGTGGCAGGTGCAGTTGCAAGTACAGGTAATCCGATGCTCTGATGTGAGAGCAATGCTTGCTTGCTTTTGGAGTCCTTCTTCTTCGGTCAAGGGATAGGTTCCGGGTCGAGGAGCTTGTGATTAGCAGGGTGGATGTTGTTCTGCTTTTTTGTTTGATTTCATCCGTAGTAGGATCGTGCTTTTTTGTATGATGATTGCTATGTATTGATGAACTGTTGTATGAATAATGTAGCTTGTGGCGAGTGTAAGCCTTTATCATGTATTCTCATCTATTCAGTACATGGTATGTTGTAATGATATCCACCTTGCTATGCGCTCGAAATGCGATTGTGCCCCGATCATGAGTTCATCACGTGATTGGGATAGAATCACATCTTGGGCATTACACGTTGGTCGCTCCGGCGCCGAATACTGCGACCAGAACAGCTTCTCCATCGCATTCCCTTCTTAGGCCTAGAAATACTAGGCGGCATCGGCAGCACTCCTCAGGAGATCCACAAAAAGCATCGGGAGCACTCCATAGTCGATTTAGCAAAGCATCTTCGATCGCCGAATATACTCTGTAAAAGAAAAAGCTTACCAGCCACCATATGTCCGGCTTGCTTGATCTCCTCGCGATCCACCCGGGCGTTGGACTGTGCCTCCTTCGCAGCTTGAAGAGCCTTGGTGAGTTCGGCTGCTTGGGCCTTGTGAAAGTGCTAGTGATCGACTAGAGGGGGGGTGAATAGGCGGTTTTTACGAAAGTCTTCAAAACATGGCAGTTTCGAAGACAAACGATAGAAATAAACCTATTACCATGCAGCGGAAGGTAGACTACACTAGACAAGCCATAGTCAAGTATTCAATGAAGTGAAGGCACAATGACTAATAACAACTAGGCAGTATGGATCAGGTTGGAAGATAGTATGAAGCCAATTAGAAGAAGCAGTCACTCAGTGAAGACAAAAGATAATACAAACAGGCAATGACTTCACAAGGACCAACTATAAATAAAGAGATGGGAAGGGTAGAACCAGTGGCTCGTTGAAGACAATGATTTGTTGGACCAGTTCCAGTTGTTGTGACAACTGGACGTCTGGTTTGGGAGGCTGAGATTCAACTCAGAAGACCATGTCTTCACCTTATTCCCCTTGAGCTAAGGACACTCGGTCCTCGCCCAATCACTCTGGTAAGTCATCAAGGTAGACTTCCAAACCTTCACAGACTTCGTTCACCGGCGATCCACAATGACTCTTGGATGCTTAGAACGTGACGCCTAACCGGCTGGAGGATTCACAGTCCTCAAGTGTAATAAGTCTTTAGATCACACAGACAGGAAGACTTAAGTGATGCCTAACACTCTTTGGCTCTGTGAAAGTGCTAGTGATCGACTAGAGGGGGGTGAATAGGCGATTTTTAAGAAAGTCTTCAAAACATGGGAGTTTCGGAGACAAACGATGGAAATAAACCTATTACCATACAGCGGAAGGTAGACTACACTAAGCAAGCCATAGTCATGTATTCAATCAAGTGAAAGCACAACGACTAATAGCAGCTAGGTAGTATAGATCAGGTAGGAAGATAGTATGAAGACAATCAGAACAAGCAGTCACTCAGTGAAGACAAAAGATAATGCAAACAGGCAATGACTTCACAGGGACCAACTGTAAATAAAAAGATGGGAAGGATAGAAACAGTGACTGGTTGAAGACAATCATTTGTTGGACCAGTTCCAGTTGCTGTGACAACTGTACGTGTGGTTAGGGAGGCTGAGATTCAACTCAGAAGACCATGTATTCACCTTATTCCCCTTGAGCCAAGGACACCCAGTCCTCGCCCAATCACTCTGGTAAGTATTCAAGGTAGACTTCCAAACCTTCACAGACTTCGTTCACCGGCAATCCACAATGATTCTTGAATGCTCAGAATGCGATGCCTAACCGGCTGGAGGATTCACAGTCCTCAAGTGTAATAAGTCTTCAGATCACACAGACAGGAAGACTTAAGTGATGCCTAACACTATTTGGCTCTGGGTGTTTAGGGCTTTATCCTCGCAAGGAATTCTCTCTCAAAGGCTTCGAGGTGGATTGCTCTCAAACGACAAAAGCCGTGCACTAACTCTGAGCAGCCAACCGTTTATGGTTGTAGGGGGTGGGCTATTTATAGCCACTAGGCAACCCAACCTGATTTGTCCGAAATGACCCTGGGTCACTAAGGAACTGACCCGTGTTCCAACGGTCAGATTTCAAACACACATGGCAACTTTACTTGGGCTACAAGCAAAGCTGACTTATCCCACTCTGCATAAGATTTGCTCTCATTGTCTTCGCTCGAAGACATAGGATTTTGGTTAAGCATCACTTCAGTCATTTTGACTGGTTCTCTTGGACCCCACTTAACAGTACGGTGGTTCCTATGACTCAACAAAGAAGAAAAAGAACGATGAAACAACTAAGTCTTCGCGCTCCATAGTCTTCACGCGATGTCTTCTCTTGTCATAGTCTTCAATGTGAATGTCTTCACATAACACCTTTGATTTCAATGTCTCCATACATTTTTAGGGGTCATCTCTGGTAGGAAAATCGAATCAATGAGGGACTTCTACCTGTGTTATCCTACAATTCTCACAAACACATTAGTCCCTCAACCAGGTTTGTCGTCAATACTCCAAAACCAACTAGGGGTGGCACTAGATGCACTTACAATCTCCCCCTTTTTGGTGATTGATGACAAACTGGTTGAAGTTTTCAACGGGGAATAAAATATGTGAAATTGTAAAGGATAGGGTATTGTCTTCATAAGTGGCAAAGGCTCCCCCTGAAGATCTGCATATAAGTAATTTGCTCTTGGAATGCAAATGCACATGGCAGGTTGTACTTGTGGAGATCCTTTTCAACTTATGATGACAATTCATCATGCATGATTTGATGTAACGAAGATAATGACATGCATAAAAAATGGACGTCTGCAAAATGACCTAAGTGCGGAAGTTATCATCGCACATGCGGAATTTATCATTGCATCACAGAATAGCAAATAAGTAGCAGACGACCATCGAGTTTAAGCGTTACAACTCGAAGAACCAAATGTATCGAAAAGCAAGAGTTGTAAGCACTTGGCAAAAGTAGCAAAACCTAAAGAAACCACCCATTTGGACCCGCTTGATGACTATCAACTCATATGCTTCTCCCCCTTTTGTCAGTAAGGACCAAAAAGGTTTGAAGACATAGAGCGCCTACTCGTTCCCATGAGGTGCAGGCGAGGCAGCAGGGTCGTTGTTGAGGTCCGGTGTTGCAGAAGAACTTGGTGCAGTGTCGACATGCGCTGAAGTTGGAGGAGGTGAAGTTGCATCATCTTGGTTATCGATGACTCTGGCATTCATTGTCGCAACTGAGGAAGAATAGTCAGAGTCTTCAAGTGAGGGAGTCCGACGCAAGTGAGCATTCCTGGGAGGAGTTGAGTCAAACTTGAATCTTTTGGTGAAGCCATCGCCTTGCAGATCAGCTTCAGCACTAAGCAATGTCAAACTCTTCCACGAGCTCCGACAGGTTTCATGAGTGACAAAGACATTCTTGGTGGCAGGATTGCGAATGCGGTTGACATCCACCAAGAGGCTTTGCATCTGACGCTTAAGCCAGTTGTGATGTTTGTCCTGTTTCTGGTGTAGCGTGACGAGAAGCTGTCGGTCATTTAGAACACGAGATCACCTTCGAGGCCTTTGCACAATGGTGCTACCAGTAGCGTCAGTTTGAACGCGAGGGGCACGTGTGTTGCCAGCCAAGGGATAAACGCGCGAGACTGCCTGAACTCCTTCAATGGGTGGGTGAAGCTTTGGTGATCAACATTGTGAAGATAAATGGGATCCTTAGCAGGCTCTGGGTAAATAGCTTCAACAGACAGATCAACCTCTGGCAAGAAGACAAGATGATTGCGCGCAGACGGCTGATAGTTAATGGTAGAGTGAAGCTTGATAAGTCGCATTACCCATGGAGCATAGAACTTCAGACCAAAAATGTCGGAGCCTGATGCAGCCAACTGCCTGATGAATAAGTCTTGAGCATTGAAGCTGATGCCATTGAAGATATAGAAGACCAAAGTCTTCATTGCTCTTTCAAGCGTCGCTGCATATGAATGTCCTTTGACGGGCCATAGAGTTTTTCTGATGATATGATAAATGGTGCGAGGCAGATACTCTAGGTCTTCAACAAAGAATTCAGATGGGTAGTCAGCGTCGTGAGGCAAAGGCTTCATCATGCTCAACATTTGGCTCGTGTTGGGTTCTGGCTTCTGAAAGATGCTCTCCAAAGCATTCTGGTGTTGTTGACAACCTGGTTCATAGTATTCACCAGGAGTGGGCAGGCCTGTGAGCTCAATGATAACAAGAGCTTTGGCTTCATGATGGACATTGCCTGTCATCCACTCAAGGACCCAAGTCTTTGGATCCTTGTTGTAGCCTTGAATGTGAAGAGTTTCATAGAACTGTAGCAGAAGCTCTTAATTCCAGTGTTCCTTATCTGTGACAAACTGCAGCAGTCCAGCGTCTCTGAAGCAATCCAATGCTTCTTCAAGGCAAGGCAGACCACCTATAGCCTCATTGTTGAGACGCATATGTGGAAATATGTGCCCTTGATTGTATAAGATGCAGGAATAGTAGCTGCGCTGCTGATATCTCCAGAACCGATCTGATGAAATGCGAGGTTTGGTGTAAGGGTTCTTCGAGCTATTGAAGAAGGTGTTGTGTGCCACGAAGCCATTCATATTGAAGACCCCAGGTGAAGTTGCAGTGCCAGGGAATCGTGGAAGTCTTGGCTTGGGCTTCTGGACGGGAGGTCTGTGCTCGACATGATAGTCAAATTGTGGACCCGCAGTAGGTGGAGGAACCAGAATGGGCCATCGGACCATAATAGGCTGACCACAATCAAATGCCAAATCAATTGTAGGAGGTCTTGTAGGGGGTACAGGAGCATTGACATTGTCGTTGATTTGGGCTTCAGGGGCCACATTGGCTTCAGGTGCTTCAGTATTGGCTTCGGGCGCTGCAGTGGCTTCAGGTGCATGCACTTCTGGCACCGCAGTAGCTTCAGGCGCCACATTAGCTTCAGCCATGACAACGTCACTTCAAAAGCTGGAGGGTCGGACACGTTCTCCTCGAGAACAACATCTTGGTGGGACGGGGGTGTAGCAACTCTTTCTACTTCAACTCTTGGTTCTTCTCTTTCATCGGCTGATGCAGCCGGAATATCTTTAGCGGTTTTGGCTTCAGACTCTGACATGTGCACAGTGGGAGTGACTTGGGGCCTCGGACCTTTGCGAAGCCTGCGTAATGCTGGCGACGGTTGTGGAGATGGAGTTTGCTGGGCCTCAAAGTCATCATCGTCTTGCACGGGTGAGGTGACTTGTGGTTGGGGAGAACTTGGGGTGTCTTGTCGTTGTGGGTGATCAGCCCACGATGCATCCTGAGCAGTTGGCGTCACAGGACGACCAATGCTGATGAGTTTGCTATGCGTGAGAACAGGCGATGATACCAATTGGTGATCGATCTGAGGAAGGACTTCATCATCTTCAACATTGTCGTGAGGACCAATGTCATCAGCTACGGTATTGTCAACAGCTGGATTGTCTTCAGCTTCATGAGCCTCTGTGGAAGCAGGCTCATGAACTACCACTTGGCATTCTTGATGTTCAGACGTAGGACGAGCCACTAAGATTGGCTCGACCTCAAGGGGCTCTGTGGGAGCATCCCAGTCTCTCTTCTTGGTTTTGCGTTTCTTGGTTGGAGGAGCATCATCAGTGCTGGCCTTGGTTTTGTGCTTTCTGGCTTCAGCTTCAGCTGCCCTTGTTTTCTTCAGTTCTGAAGCCACTGTGGGGACCTTAGGCTTCGAGTCTGTCATACTGGCTGGGAAGACAATTGGATGTACTTCCTGCCTTGGTGCTTCGAGTTCTGCCACAGCTGGCTTCTTCATCTTCTTGGCCGCCATTCTGGGGTCGATGCCTGGTCGCCCCAAAGCCTTGCGCTTTTCAGCTTCATTGTATCCCTGAACACATTTACCAACAAGATCCTTCATGCGCTCACGAGAACCTTTGGCTTCTTCACGTTTGGTTCGGAATGCTTCCTTGAGCTCATGCATCATGACCTGAAAGTTCTAAATGTCTTCAACATTGAGCTTGGCCATATGCTTCTTGAACTGAGCCTTTTCATAATCTATCTTATGCTTCAACTCAACAATTTTCTGAGCTAGAGCCAGCTCAGCAGCAATGGCTCCATGGAAGGCGACGCTGAGGCCAATGGGAAGCTGAAGATCATCAAAGCTAACATTTGGGCTGTCAAACCACTCATCAATGAACTTGTTGATGATTTCAACATCAAAGAGAGGAAGGTCATTGAAGATTTCTGCCTCTTGCTTTCTCTTGATCAACTGCTCAAGAGCGTCATCGCCAAGGTCGTCGTCGCTGGATAGATCAATGGCGTCATTCTCGTTGCGCAGAACAGTAGCAGGGGTCAGTGGTTGGCTGGTGGGTTGCATGGGAATCTTCACTTTGGAGGGCATGGAGATGCGTGACAGATCTTCAGACTACATACTGTGTTCAGGAGGTGCAGTGGCCAGAGGCTTCGCCCGTGAAACCTTTGGTGCAGGGGCAGGCTTCGAAGCCTTAGGTTTCTTCAGCTTCTTTGGCTTCGGTGGTGCAGGCGCTTCGTCAAATTCAGCGTCGTCTGCAGATTGATCCACGACTGCCCCTTGAACCTGTATGTGAGTAATGAGACCTTCTAAGTTATAGAAGGGCCCAACCAGATTGGGTTCAGCTTCGCGTGTGCCGTCAGCACGAGGAGCAGAGGGGCCTGGATTGAAGTCTAGTCCCCATGACTTCTTGTTTGCTTTGGCCGAGTTCTTGGCAAACTGGAAGTTGCACTTTAACAAATTGTCATCACGGCACCATAGCAGCAAAGATGGGTCTGCATCGGCAGGCTGTGGTCCACAGACTATACAAGGATACAAGCCTTGTTCAATGGCATCGGCTCTGGATCTGAGTTGAAGATCTCTGTACAAGATGTCTCCCCACGGTCGCTTGATGGCATTTTTCTCAGCATACTCCTGGGTCACGAACCTGTACTTGAACCATTGTTCTGCCCAATATCTTCGAATCCATTGGATTCGGGTTTTCCGCTGATTGTACTCCTCCTCTGGATTTGTCTTGTACAACTCATAGAGGTCAGGAGGCAAATCTCTTGAGATGTTGCCACGACGCTGTCTACCACCCTTCCTTGCAGATTTCTCTGTGGCCATGAAGTTTAGACTGAAAGGCTTCAAAAATATCAAAGTCTTCCGTCTACTGGTCAGATAAGAACTGGCTTCAGGAGAATTTATATGATGCTGTAAGAACTCTGCAAATGAATGCAGACTATGAGAACCAAGGGATTCTCCCACGAACATGTACCTGTGACAGCATTAAAGGTGCGAGGGAAGGGGAAGAGGTGATATGCATTCTCAGAAGATTTTTGAAGATAAATCAGTTTAGAAGACATTGACCTCATAGTGCGAAGACATTCACTCATAGGTAGAGAGTTGGTTCCAGATTTGTATGAATCCACGAATAAGTACAAGTGAGGAATCTAACTACTTTGTGAAGCATAAGTGAATATACTAGGCATGTTATGAGATGCAGTATGAGATAGATCCAACTTGTGTGAACAGAAACTACTTGTGGTTGAAAAGGATGAATCTATCGGATCAAAAGGACTGTAAAAAGGAGGTTTTATTTACCACACGAGGAACTGCTAGACGGAGTGGGAGAGGAGGCCGAGCAGTTCGATCGTCCATGCCCTAACTTGGCAACGGAGGACACCTATGGCGACAGCGAAGAAGACGATGTCCGCGGCCGGCATGAGGACGGCGTCGGCGAGGTCGTGGCAGCTAAGCGCTTCGTCCCCGGCGTCGTCAAGGGCTAGCGGTGGCGCTAGGGTTTGTGCGAGAGTGGAAGAAGAGATAATGACTGGGGTGAGGCGTGTATTTATAGGGACAGGGACGGCATAGTGTTATTACACAGGTGTCCCTGGCGGTTCACATCTAAAGGACACGTGGCTATCATGCAAAACATTGGAGGTTCTTCCACGTTCCCACGCACGCCTGGATTGTTGGGTGGTCGTTCCCACTTCTCCGGGTTTTAGGTGGAAGGATTTAGCATTGAAAACGGATTAATGTTTGTCTCTGTGTCTTCTGCTGACAAGGACGCAGAGAAGACAGTTTGACAATGTTAATAGAATGCATATGATTTGGATAGATAGACTTAGGAAAGAAGCATAGAGGGGTTAGGGTCCGATCACATTCACTTAGTTCAAAAGATTCAGCAAGAAGCCATAGCTATAAGTGAATGCTGTAGAGGACAGAAACCAAATCAGTACATCGAAGACAAACATGAAGCCATGTTAACACTGAAGACAAACAGAAAGTGAAGACTTTGCAAATGTAACGCCATGTGAGAAACACTTCTTAGGGAAGAATTTGGTGGTGGAGTTACCCACCGTATAGGAAGTATTAGACCCAGACACGACGCACAATTATTGTGGCACTCCGAAGTAAATTCCACGTTAATGTATTCACACTCAGAATGCAAGTCTTCATTGATTGAAGACATACGTTACTTCGTGTCTTGCACATCTAAGTCATCAACATGCACAAGTGTTAGGATGTGTGCCTGATCATAGGACATTTGAGGATTCCAAGATATTTAGCTCACACGTAACTTGCAAAACCTCTTCTCATCCAAGGGCTTTGTGAAGATATCTGCCAGTTGCTCTTCAATGTTGACATGTATGATATCGATATCTTCCTTCATGACATTATCTTTGAGAAAGTGATGATGAATTTCAATGTGCTTTGTCTTCGAGTTCTGAACTGGGTTCTTAGCAATCTTGATGGCGCTTTCGTTGTCGCAGTAGAGTGGCACTTGCTTCAGATGAATGCCATAGTCTTTGAGAGTTTGCTTCATCCATAGAAGCTGAGCGCAGCAAGATCCAGCAGCAATGTATTCAGATTTAGCAGTGGAGAGAGATACAAAGTTCTGCTTCTTTGAAGACCAACATACAAGTGATCATCCCAGAAAGTGACATGTGCCTGATGTAGACTTGCGATCCACTTTGTCACCAGCATAATCAGCATGCGAGAATCCAACTAGATCAAACTCTGAGCCCTTTGGATACCATAATCCTAGTTTTGGGGTGTGAGCAAAATATCGAAGAATTCGCTTCACAGCTAAGTGATGCGATTCCTTTGGTGCCGCTTGGAATCGGGCACACATGCAAACACTAAGCATGATATCTGGCCTAGATGCACATAAATAAAGCAAAGAACCAATCATGGAGCGGTATACCTTTTGATCGAACTCTTTACCATTGTCGTCGGGACCCAGATGGTGTTTAGCTGGCATTGGCGTCGTGTAGCCTTTGCAGTCTTGCATTCCAAACTTCTTCAGGCAATCTTTGAGGTATTTCTCTTGAGATATGAAGATGCCGTTGGGTTGCTGTCGTATTTGAATACCAAGGAAGAACTTTAGCTCACCCATCATGCACATCTGATATTGCTCTTGGATCATATATCCAAACTCATCACTGTATTTCTGGTTAGTGCAGCCAAAGATAATGTCATCCACATATAATTTGGCACACAAATAGTTCATCATCATATGTCTTAGTGAAGAGAGTGGGATCCAGTGAACCAGGTTTGAAGCCTTTGCTCTTCAGGAAGTCTTTGAGTGTGTCATACCAAGCTCGAGGGGCTTGTTTAAGGCCATACAGTGCCTTGTTGAGCTTGTAAACCAAGTCAGGATGATTTGGATCTTCAAAGCCAGGCGGTTGAGCAACATACACTTCTTCTTCAATCTTGCCATTGAGAAAGGCGCTCTTCACATCCATTTGATACAAAAGAATGTTATGATGATTTGCATAGGCCAGCAGTATGTGTATAGCTTCAAGCCTAGCCACATGAGCAAATGTTTCATCGAAGTCAATTCCTTCAACTTGAGTGTATCCTTGAGAAACGAGACGAGTTTTATTTCTGACAACTTGACCATGCTCTTGCTTGTTGCGATATATCCATTTAGTGCCTATGATATTGTGCTTACGAGGATCAGGACGCTTGACCAGTTCCCATATATTATTCAACTCAAACTGTTGAAGTTCTTCTTGCATAGCTTGAATCCATGAAGGCTTCATCAACTTTCTTGGGTTCGGATATTGAGATGAATGCGAATTGCCCACAGAAATTTGCTAGTTGTGTTGCCCTTGAATGAGTGAGTGGACCTGGTGCATTGATGTTGTCAATTATTCTCTCAATATGTACTTCATTTGCAACACGAGGATGAACAGGGCGAAGATTTTGTTCTTACTGATCATTGTCATCGTTAGAAGGATTGTCTTCAGGCTGAGCATTGTCTTCGGGTTGATCAGGTGCAGAGATGATGAGTTCCTCTTTAGGCTGAGCTTCAGACGGTATGATTTATCCAGTTCCCATGAGCTTGATGGTTTCACTGGATGGAACTTCATCTAGCACATTTGGCAGGTGCTCTCTTTGCGAGCCGTTAGTCTCATCGAACCGCACATCCACAGTTTCAACCACTTTATAGTGAAGAGGTTGAAGACTCTGTAGGAGTGTCAGTCCTTTCCGTATCCAAGCATAAAACCTTCATGTGCTTTCGGCGCAAATTTTGAAGTGTGACGTGGATCCTTGATCCAGCACCTGGCACCAAATACTCTGAAATAACTGACATTTGGCTTCTTACCAGTGAGGAGCTCATGGGATGTTTTGTTCAGAAGCTTGTGAAGATAAACACGGTTGATGATATGGCATGCAGTATCAATGGCTTCAGGCCAGAACTTTATTGGAGTCTTGTATTCATCGAGCATCGTCCGGGCCATCTCAATAAGTGTTCTGTTCTTGCCTTCCACGACACCATTTTGCTGCGGCGTGTACGGAGCTGAGAATTCATGAGTGATACCCAAAGTATCAAGATAAGTGTCGAGGCCGGTGTTTTTGAATTCAGTGCCATTGTCACTTCTAATGTGCTTGATCTTGACACCATAGTTGTTCATGGCTCGATTGGCGAAGCGTTAGAAGACATCCTGCACTTCAGTCTTGTAGAGGATTATATGCACCCATGTATATCTGGAATAATCATCAACAATGACGAAGCCATAGAGACAAGCAGTAGTAGTAAGAGTTGAGTAGTGAGTGTGTAACACCCTCGATGCGACTATATCTCCCACGTGTCGAGGCATGACTTAGAGGCATAATCGCATTGAAGGCATATGTCGCAAGTTAGGCAATCTTCACAACATCCCATGTAATATGATAATAAAAGGGGAGATAACATAGTTGGCTTACACTCGCCACGTCAATCAAGTACATAAATAACATTACATCAACCAAACACTCATGGCCCGACTACGGCGCCAAAATAAAAGAGAACCCAACATGCGACAACGGTCCCGTTCACCCCCAACCGGGCACCACTACTGATCATCGGGAAAGAAAACATAGTAACGTTGAGAGTCTTCGTCGAACTCCCACTTGAGCTCATACGCGTCTCCTGGAGCGGAATCATCAGGCCCTGTATCTAGTGTAATAGTAATCTGTGAGCCACAGGGACTCAGCAATCTCGCACCCTCGCGATCAAGACTATTTAAGCTTATAGGTAAGGCAAGGTATAATATGAGGGGAGCTACAGCAAGCGACTAGCAAGAATATGGTGGCTAACTTATTCGCAAAAGAGAGCGAGAAGAGGAGGCAAAGCGCGAACGAGAAACTAGAGAGCAACCTGCGCAAACATTACTCCAACACCGTGTCCGCTTCCCAGACTCCGCCGAGAAGAGGCCATCACGGTAACACACTCAGTTGATTCATTTTAATTAATTAAGGTTCAAGTTATCTATAACCAGACATTAACAAATTCCCATCTGCCCATAACCACGGGCACGGCTTTCGAAAGTTCAAATCCCTGCAGGGGAGTCCCAACTTAGCCCATGACAAGCTCTCACGGTCAACGAAGGAATAGACCTCCTCCCAAGACGTTCCGATCAGACTCGGTATCTCGGTAATTCAAGACACTTTGACAGGTTAAAACAAGACCAGCAACACCGCCCGAATGTGCTGACAAATCCCGATAGGAGCTGCACATATCTCGTTCTCAGGGCACACTCAGATGAGACTAGCTACGAGTAAAACCAACCCTCAAGTTTCCCCGAGGTGGCCCCGCAGGCAGCTCAGTTCGGACCAACACTCAGAGGGAGCACTGGCCCGGGGGGGTTAAAATAAGATGATCCTTGGGCTCTGGTAACCCAAGGGAAAAAAGGCTAGGTGGCGAAAGGTGAAACCAAGGTTGGGCATTGCTGGAAAAGCTTTAATCAAGGCAAACTATCAAGGGGTTCCCATTATAACCCAACTGCGTAAGGAACGCAAAATCCGGGAACATAACACCGATATGACGGAAACTAGGGCGGCAAGAGTGGAACAAAACACTAGGCGAGAGGCCGAACCTTCCACCCTTTACCAGGTATATAGATGCATTAAGATAACATAGCAATATAATGATATCCCAACAAGTTAATAAATGTTCCAACAAGGAACGGCCTTCAATCTTCACCTGCAACTAGCAACGCTATAAGAGGGGCTGAGCAAAGCGGTAACATAGCCAATCAACGGTTTGCTAGGACAATGGTGGGTTAGAGGTTTGACATGGCAATTTGGGAGGCTTAAAAGCAGGTGGTAGGCATCGTAGCAATGGCATAGCAAAAGAGCGAGCAAAACTAGCATAGCAAAGATAGTAGTGATTTCGAGGGTATGATCATCTTGCCTGCACAGTTGTCAGAGTTGACTGGATCCTCGAAAGCAAACTCAACGGGCTCCTCGTTAGCGAACTCATCTCCCGGCTCTATCCAAACAATACAAACAAGCAACAAGGATACAATCAACCACGTGCAAGACCAAGCAATATGATGAAATGATGATATGCCATGCGGAATGCGATGCGGGATGCAAAATGCAAGATATGACAGGAAATGCATGAACCTGGCCTCAACATGGAAATCCAAGTGTGCCACTAGAAATATGAGTTGAAATCGCTTGAAAACGATATAAAGAACGCCGAAATCAGAGTTACGGTTTGGAAATGGCAAGCGATACAAAAATGACACCGGTCTGCGATTTACAGTAAGTAGGCATTTAAATGCAATGAGATGAACATGCTACAGCCACCAAATATGACAACAAAATACATGGCAGGGATGCACACAAGATGCTTAACAAAAGCCTAGCACTGAGCTACGGCCAATTCATCCATTAACAGGTTCAAACAAGCATGGCAAAAATGCATATGACGAACAGATCTCAGACTTAGTGAAATTAACACTCACCTGGAATTTCAGATCAGGTAGCCCTCTTCGGAGCAACAAACCTACATGCTACAGAACCTGAACATGGCAAAGTAAAGCATGGTATGGAGCTACTCAAAGAGCTTAACAAAAGTCCCTTAGTGACCTTGAGCCAAAAGGGATCAGAAAATACAATTGCAAGCATGTGAACATAGCAAAAATATAATCAGTTTTCAGACTTAGTGAAAACTGGCACATGCTGAAATATAACTCAAGTAGGCATGTTTACGAGCTCGATGCACTCACTACGGTGCAAGTCATGGCAAGACAAGCATACCTCCATCAAGAAGGCACAAAATTCAAGCTATACATGGCAAGAACAATAGCATAGCATGCACGGATCAACTACAACATCACCGGAAAAATTGCAAACAAGTTGACAATCTGCCCAGATTCACAAAGTAGCAAAAGTAGAGCTCGATTGACTCAAGCTAGGGTGCTCCATAATTGCAAATAAATACATGGATGGATAGAGCACTACAAGATTAACAAAACATCCTTACTGATCATCCTCAAAAGAGGCACAGATCACTAGGAAACAACATGAACATATGGCATCATGAGATAAACCGCTCCAGGACTTAGTGAAATTACTAAGTCCCTGAAAACAGAATTAGCAAGTGCACCACTTTGCAAGCTTGCACTAGTCACCATACACATCCTAAAAATACATGGGTTGCACCTCTGGAGAGATGACAAAACCCTTAACAAAGCATATGTAGAACTCACGGGCATATCATGCACACAATAATCGTGGCAAAAATGACAAAAGTGCTAAACGGAGTAGCAGACCTGGCAATTAACTCAAGTAGCCCTCTTCTAACAGCATTTCGGGCATCAAGATGAGCTCAAATGAAAATGACGCAATGCAATGAAATGATGTACCCTCTGAGGTGAACATTTTGATATGCTATATGCATGAATCGGAGCTACGGATGCAAAGTTACGGAGCTACGAACATGTGCATATGGGCTAGAAAATCCGGGGACTTAGACGAAAATTCAACCTCCGATCTAGGGTTTCCAGATCTGCACGCTTCCCAAGGCGGCGGCGCGAGCACTGTAGTAGCCGGGGTTAACCTTGGCGTGCTTGGGGTTATGCTTGACCACAGCTGTACTTGCCGATCTGACAAGAGGAGGAGGAGGAAGACGCCTCTGGTTGAAACAATTGTTGGCATAGTGACCCTTCTGTTGGCACTTGTTGCATGTGACCTCTGAAAGCGGATGGTGATACGGAGCACTCTATCTTGGAGCTTGAGACGAAGTCTTGTTCTGAACGCCAGGGTTGGGTGGGTGGGAAGAACCACTGCCGCCTTTACTCTTCTGCTGATACGGCTGACGGAACGGAGGAGGAGGAAGCCAATACTTCTGCTGCTTGGCCACTTGAGTAGAGGAAGAAGGAGTAACATCTCTGACTCGCTTCTTGGAAGCATCACACCTCAACTGAGCAGCCTCTTGCTTCAGTGCCACGTTGTAGAACTCATCGTACCTCAAGGGCTCAAAGAGAACAAGAGCTAGCTGAATATCTTCTCTGAGACCACCCCTGAACTGGTATATCATGCTCTTCTCATCAGGGACGTCCTGCTTGGCAAAGCGGGTGAGCTTCTGGAACAACTTGTTGTAGTCATAGACAGACAAAGAGCATTGCTTCAGATTGCGGAATTCCTCACGCTTGCTTTCAACCACGCTCTGCGGAATATGATGAGCTCGGAAATCTCAACGGAAATCATCCCAAGTGATAACACGTCCACCTCTGGAATCCTTGTACTGCTGGAACCATTCTGCAGCCTGATCTTTGAGTTGGAAGGAAGAGAACTTGACAAAGTCCTCAGGCCTGACGTTACTGCACTCGAAATGCTTACACAGATCCACAAGCCAATCATCAGCATCGGTTGCCTCAACACAATTGCTGAAAGTCTTTGGCCCGTTAGCAAGGAACTGGTTGAGTGTAGCAAACTGAATCTGATTGCTGCCTTGATTCCCTTGGTTGCCTTGATTGCGCTCTTGGAGAATTTGCATGATCAACTGTGTGTTTGCATTGGTTGCGGCCATCACAGCTTGCCATGCCTCCGGAGGAGGTGGGGGTGGTGGTGGATCAGGATTCGGAGTCGTGCGCGTTGGAGGAGCCATCCTGAAGAGGTTGACCACCATTAGCACATTGACAGATAAATATTGAAGCTGAATCCAACGGAATGAAAATTGCAACATATAGTCTTCACATCCGAACAAAATGAATGAATGCATTCCTCTTGAAATGGTCACATATCCATAAATTGAGAAGCCACGTAGAATTAAGGTAGAGAAATAAATCATGGCCGGGAATATGGTCACATATCGCTTTTGTCTAACAGTTTTTGAATATGTTCCATAGCTTTCTATTGTTCAGTTGCAATTTTAGCAAGTGTTTTGTAGCTGGGTTTGGAACCACAATCAAAGTCATCTTCAGTGGATGTTTGATAGAGAGTAGTGTGTGTGTTTACCTTGGCACCGCGTGCCATGAAGCAGTAGGTGGGAGCGGAGTAGTCCTTGTCATTTGCATCGGCGTCAGTGATGAAGTCATTGTCTTCAGTGTTGAAGATGGACTTGGCAACGTATGATGTAGCCAGACTTGCAACGCCAGAATCGGACTCCTCCTCAGACTCCACCTCCACCTCCTTAGAAGCGGACTCCCCCTCTGAATCCATTTCCTTGCCAACAAACGCACGAGCCTTGCCAGTTGAGCTCTTCTTGTGTGATGAAGACTTTGAGGAAGACTTGGAAGAAGACTTTGAGTATTTCTTCTTCTTCTTGTCATCAGAATCATACTCCTTGCTCTTCTTCTTCTTTTTGTTCTCATTGTCCCACTGCGGACACTCAGAGATGTAGTGGCCAGGTTTCTTGCACTTGTGGCATGTTCTCTTCTTGTAGTCATGAGTAGAACCTTCATCATTCCTTGAGCTTGATCGTGAAGACTTTCTGAACCCTTTCTTCTTGGTGAATTTTTGGAACTTCTTCACAAGCATAGCAAGCTCCTATGTCTTCAGGATCATCGAAATTGCTGTCAGATTCTTCTTCAGATGAGGAGACAACTTTTGCCTTCAAGGCACGAGTTCGCCCATAGTTGGGACCGTAGATGTCTCTTTTCTCAGAAAGCTGAAACTCATGTGTGTTGAGCCTTTCAAGTATGTTAGACGAATCGAGTGTCTTGAAGTCAGGACGGTCTTGAATCATCAGGGCTAGGGTGTCAAACGAGATGTCAAGTGACCTCGGGAGTGTCTTGACGACTTCATGCTTGGTGATCTCAGTAGCGCCGAGGGCTTGAAGCTCATTTCTGATGTCAGTGAGTCGATCAAACATGAGCTGAACATTCTCATTGTCGTTTCTCTTGAAGCGGTTGAAGAGGTTGCGAAGGACACTGATTCTTTGATCTCTCTAGGTTGAGACGCCTTCGTTGACCTTGGAGAGCCAGTCCCAGACTAGCTTAGATGTTTCCAGAGCACTCACACGGCCATACTGTCCTTTGGTCAGATGACCACAGATGATGTTCTTGGCCGTGGAGTCCAGTTGAACGAACTTCTTGACATCAGCAGCGGTGACACCTTCACGAGCCTTGGGGACACCATTCTTGACGACATACCAGAGGTCGACATCAATGGCTTCAAGATGCATGCACATCTTATTCTTCCAGTAGGGATATTCAGTTCCATCGAAGACTGGGCACGTAGCGGAGACTTTGATTATCCCTACAGTCGACATAGCTAAAACTCTAGGTGGTTAAACCGAATCACACAGAACAAGGGAGTACCTTGCTCTGATACCAATTGAAAGTGCTAGTGATCGACTAGAGGGGGGGTGAATTGGCGATTTTTAAGAAAGTCTTCAAAACATGGGAGTTTCGGAGACAAACGATAGAAACAAACCTATTACCATGCAGCGGAAGGTAGACTACACTAAGCAAGCCATAGTCAAGTATTCAATGAAGTGAAAGCACAACGACTAATAGCAGCTAGGGAGTATAGATCAGGTAGGAAGATAGTATGAAGCCAATCAGAACAAGCAGTCACTCAGTGAAGACAAAAGATAATGCAAACAGGCAATGACTTCACAAGGACCAATTGTAAATAAAGAGATGGGAAGGATAGAACCAGTGACTCGTTGAAGACAGTGATTTGTTGGACCAGTTCCAGTTGCTGTGACAACTGTACATCTGGTTAGGGAGGCTGAGATTCAACTCAGAAGACCGTGTCTTCACCTTATTCCCCTTGAGCTAAGGACACCCAGTCCTCGCCCAATCACTCTAGTAAGTCTTCAAGGTAGACTTCCAAACCTTCACAGACTTCGTTCACCGGCAATCCACAATGACTCTTGAATGCTTAGAACGCGACGCCTAACCGGCTGGAGGATTCACTGTCCTCAAGTGTAATAATTCTTCATATCACACAGACAGGAAGACTTAAGTGATGCCTAACACTCTTTGGCTCTGGGTGTTTAGGGCTTTATCCTCGCAAGGAATTTTCTCTCAAAGGCTTTGAGGTGGGTTGCTCTCAAACGACAAAAGCCGTACAGTAACTCTGAGCAGCCAACCGTTTATGGTTGTAGAGGATGGGCTATTTATAGCCACTAGGCAACCCAACCTGATTTGTCCGAAATGACCCTGGGTCACTAAGGAACTGACACGTGTTCCAACGGTCAGATTTCAAACACACATGACAACTTTACTTGGGCTACAAGTGAAGCTGATTTATCCAACTCTGGATAAGATTTGCTCTCATTGTCTACGGTCGAAGACATAGGATTTTGGTTAAGCATCACTTCAATCATTCTGACTGGTTCTCTTGGACCCCACTTAACAGTATGGTGGTTCCTATGACTCAACAAAGAAGAAAAAGAACGACGAGACAACTAAGTCTTCGCGCTCCATAGTCTTCACGCAATGTCTTCTCCTGTCATAGTCTTCAATGTGAATGTCTTCACATACCGCCTTTGACTTCAATGTCTTCATACATTTTTAGGGGTCATCTCTGGTAGGAAAACCGAATCAATGAGGGACTTCTACCTGTGTTATCCTGCAATTCTCACAAACACACTAGTCCCTCAACCAGGTTTGTCGTCAATACTCCAAAACCAACTAGGGGTGGCACTAGATGCACTTACACCTTGTTACTCTCCTCCAAGGACTCACACTTGTTGGCGGCTTCCTGGAGCGCTTGCTCTACTTTGGTCACTCTCTCCTCATACTGAATGTGGACGGCCTTTTCGGCCTCTACATCTGCAGCCCTTTCTCGGCGGCTTCTTTACTCGCCCTCGCCTCCTTCTTCCCTCAACAATGGCACTCTTGAGGGCCTTGACCTTGATCGCGGTGCCTAAAATCATTTACGTAGCAGCGCATGAGCTTAAACTCTGAGTTGGCATTATGATTTAGTCTTGTAAAAGGGTCTTTTCAAAATAAAGCGGCATACCTTGGGCCTCATCGAACCACTTGTTAATACAGTCAAGCTCATCGTCAGCCAGGTTTAGTTTCTGCTGGAGTTCGGACACTTCAGCATCCTTAGCTGAAGCCACCAATAGTAAAGCATGTTTATCAAAATTGATGAATGCATTCTCTCCGGTGACTATTTGGTCCTCTATCGGCTCTTTTTTCCAAAGACCCAAATAAAGTCTCAGGGCTACTATCTATATACAGGCATCACTTACCTCGAAACCTGTTAACACGCTAGTGAAAGCTTCATTCAGACCGCTTTTGGCGGACTGAACCTTCTCAACCACCGTACCCTAATCTCTTCCACAACGGAAGCACGTTGAAGTGCTTCCCTCAACGTATCCGGCGCCTCTGGATGGATAGAGGTCGCTGTTGGAGTCGACAATCCCCCTTCCCCTGAAGGGGGCTGCTTGCTCGACTCCAGAGCTATGTGGATCTCTGGAGTGGTATTCGGCTGGGGGCCGGACTAATCTGGGCCCCCGTCATCAGTTTCCATGGGGGTAGTGTCCCCCATGTTTTCGGCAGCCGAGGCATTACCCTCTGGTGCCGTTTCAGCAGCCTTCCGCACCTCCCCGTGGCC
Source organism: Triticum urartu (assembly GCF_003073215.2). Taxonomy (NCBI): domain Eukaryota; kingdom Viridiplantae; phylum Streptophyta; class Magnoliopsida; order Poales; family Poaceae; genus Triticum; species Triticum urartu. Next base: position 343,256,402 of record NC_053024.1, on the reverse strand, counting down.
GGCAGAAGTCCGTTGGGACAACACCTCGGTGTCATCCGCGACTCATGGCGGAGAGGATTGCGGAGGCGTTTCGCTCTCCATCATCTCCGGCGCTAGTTAGTTTCCCAAAGACGATGATTGTTGGGGGAGATGAAGGGCTGGACTGAAAATACGTAAATAAAATGTTATCATATGATCTGTAAAAGGCCAGATGTAGGTATAGTATCTTTAAATACTTATGATTCGGCCAGGGGCTTCGGCCTGAGGTGCCCCTCGGCGATGACTTCGATGTCTGAATCCGAATCATCCGAAAGGGAAATCTTCCCCTTCTTGGATGCCTCCGCTTCTAGGTGCGCGGACGGCACCCATTTCTTCTCTCCCTTGAGGGGAGAATTTCTCTCGTCCTCTTCCTCCTCATCTTCATATCCTTCATGGGAGGAGAGAACCTCGGTGTCTTCGGACACGATGTCCGAAGTACCTTTATGGCGGAGGCTACTTATGGCCTCCTTGCCCTTCTTCTTGGCCTTCTTCTTTGGAGCCTGGACGACATCGGAACCATCATCTTTGTTGGTAGAGGAATAGTTGGGTGTTTGGGCAGCGGAGCTAGACATTTGATCCGCTCCGCTTTCTTCGTCCGGACCTGAAGGAGAAAAGGAAGGCTTAGTATACTCCTTGAATCTACAAGTAGAGGTTATGTTTGGAAATATGAAAACTTACTAGAGTGGCAGGGTGAGCATGGTCGAGTCCGAGGTCTTCGGTCGTTCCCGGCCATGATTTCTGGGCCTTGAAAAGCAGCTTCCTGATGTCTTCGTGCGTCGTGCTAAAGAAGTGTTGCAGGGTCTGAGGGCCGGCCGGATTGAACTCCCACATATGGAGAGTCCGGCGTTGGCAGGGGAGGATCCGGTGAAAAAGCATCACCTGGATCACGTTGGCGAGGCTGGTGTTCTTCTCTATCACGCCCTTGACGCGCTTCTGCAGCGTGATCACCTCGTCAGACGATGCCCAGTCCAGGCCCTTTTTAACCCATGATGTGAGCCGCATTGGAGGCCCAGATTTGAACTCAGGAGTGGCGGCCCATGTGGCGTCGTGAGGTTCTGTGACATAGAACCACTCCTTTTGCCATCCCTTCACGGTCTCCATGAAGGCCCCCTAGGGCCAAGTGACGTTGTGGAGCTTGCTCACCATGGCGCCGGTTCACTCCGCGTGTTGACCATTGACCACTTTAGGCTTCACATTGAAGACCTTGAGCCATAATCAGAAGTGGGGGGATGCAGAGGAACACCTCACACACGACGATGAACGCTGAGATGTGGAGGAAGGAATTTGGGGCTAGATCGTGAAAGTCTAGCCCATAATAGAACATGATGTTGGGGAACATAGTAATTTCAAAAAAATTCCGACGCACACGCAAGATCATGGTGATGCATAGCAACGAGAGGGGAGAGTATGTCTACGTACCCTCATAGACCGAAAGCTGAAGAGTTCATCAACGCGGTTGATGTAGTCGTACACCTTCACGATCCGTCCCAGTCAAGTACCGAACGTACGGCACCTCCGCGTTCAGCACACGTTCAGCTCGATGACGTCCTCGCCTTCTTGATCCAGCAAGAGGGGCAAAGTAGTAGATGAGTTCTAATAGCACGACGGCATGGTGACGGTGTTGGTGAAGAACAATCTCCACATGGCTTCGCCTAAGCACTATGAAAACTATTACGGAGGATAAACTAGAGGGGACGGGGTTGCCGGCACACGGCTTGGTGTTTCTTGATGTGTCTTGGGTGCTAGCCCTATCCCTCTATTTATATGTTGAGCCTTGGGGTCGAAACTTGGAGTAAAAGCCTCCACAAAGTCGGTTTCACCAGAAAGGCAAGAGTCCTTCTCGGACTCTAGGGCCAGATGACAGGTGTAACGCCCATGATGCAGCTATATCTCCCACGTGTCGAAGCACGACTTAGAGGCATAACCGCATTGTAAGCAATGTCGCAAGTGAGGTAATCTTCACACAAACCATGTAATAAATAAGGAAAAGAGATACATAGTTGGCTTACACTCGCCACGTCACACAATAGCATAAAACATTACATTCATCCAGATACAATCAAGGTCCAACTACGGAACCAAAATAAAGAACAACCCCAAATGCGACAAAGTCCCCGATCGCCCCAACTAGGCACCACTACTGATCGTCTGGAAAGGAAATGTAGTATCGTCCTGATTCCTCATCGAACTCCCACTTGAGCTCAGTCGAATCTCCTGGAGCGGTATCATCGGTCCCTGCATCTGGTTTTGGAAGTAAACTGTGAGTCACGGGGACTCAGCAATCTCACACCCTCGCGATCAAGACAATTTAAGCTTATAGGAAGGGCAAAGGTATGAGGTGGAGCTGCAGCAAGCGACTAGCATATTTGGTGGCTAACATACGCAAATGAGAGCGAGAAGAGAAGGCAAAGGCACGGTCGACGAACTATGATCAAGAAGTGATCCTAGAACAACCTACGTCAAGCATAACTCAAGACCGTGTTCTCTTCCCGGACTCCGCCGAAAAGAGACCATCACGGCCACACACTCTGTTGATTCATTTTAATTAAGTTAAGTTTCAGGTTTTCTACAATAGGACATTAACAAATTCCCAGCTGCCCATAACCGCGGGCACGACTTTCAAAAGTTCAAATCCCTGCAGGGGTGTCCCAACTTAGCCCATCACAAGCTCTCACGGTCAACGAAGGATATTCCTTCTCCCAAGACAATCCGATCAGACTCGGAATCCCGGTTACAAGACATCTCGACAATGGTAAAACAAGTCCAGCAAAGCCACCCGAATGTGCCGACAAATCCCGATAGGAGCTGCATATATCTCGTTCACAGGGCACACCAGATAAGCAATCCGTACAACTAAAACCAGCCCTCGAGTTTCCCCGAGGTGGCGCCGCAAGGGGCTCTAGTTTGGACCAACACTCAGAGGAGCACTGGCCTAGGGGGGCTTAAATAAAGATGACCCTCGAGCTCCGGAAACCCAAGGCAAAAAGAGGCTAGGTGGCAAATGGTAAAACCAATGTTGGGCATTGCTGGAGGAGTTTTATTCAAGGCGAACTATCAAGGGGTTCCCATTATAACCCAGCCGTGTAAGGAACGTGAATTCAAGGAACATAACACCGGTATGACGGAAACTAGGGCGGCAAGAGTGGAACAAAACACCAAGCATAAGGCCGAGCCTTCCATCCTTTACCAAGTGTATAGATGCATTAAAGTAGACAAGATAATATAATGATATCCCAACAGTAAACATGTTCCAACAAGGAACAAACTCCAATCTTCACCTGCAACTAGCAACGCTATAAGAGGGGCTGAGCAAAGCGCTAACATAGCCAAATAATGATTTGCTAGGACAAGGTGGGTTAGAGGTTTGACATGGAAATATGGGAGGCATGATAAGCAAGTGGTAGGTATCGTAGCATAGGCATAGCAAAAGAGTGAGCATCTAGCAAGCAAAGATAGAAGTGATTTTGAGGGTATGGTCATCTTGCCTGCAAAGTTCTCCGAGTTGACGTTCGCTTGATCCTCGTAAGCGTACTCAACGGGCTCCTCAATCATGTACTCGTCTCCCGGTTCTACCCAAGCAAGAACAACAAGAAAAGGGAGACACAATCAACCACGTGCAATGCACAAACAACATGATGCGAAGCATGTCATGATATGCAGGATGCGATATGCGATGCATATGCTTGATTCGGAAAGGAATGATTGAACCTGGCCTCAACTTGGAAAACCAAGAGTGTCACTGGAAAGAGGAGTTGATTTTGGTCGAAATCGATAGAAAGATCACCGGAATCGGATGCACGGTTTGGAAATGACAAGCAAAACAAATATGGCACCGGTTCTAAATGCATCAAGAACAATGTAACGCTCTCGATGCGACTATAGCTCCCATGTGTCGAGGCACGACTTAGAGACATAATCGCATTGAAGGCATATGTCGCAAGTGAGGTAATCTTCACACAACCCATGTAATACATAAGGGAAAGAGATACATAGTTGGCTTACACTCGCCACTTCACACAATTACATGAATAAAAATTACATCAATCAAATACACTCATGGTCCGTCTACGGAACCAAAATAAAAGAAGAACCCCAAATGCGACAAAGGTCCACGATCGACCCCAACTGGGCTCCACTACTGATCAACTAGAACGAAACAACACAAAGGACAAGATCTTCATCGAGCTCCTCCTGAGCTTGGTTGCGTCATCTGCACGGACTCATCGGCACCTGCAAGCTAGTTTTGGAAGTATCTGTGAGCCACAGGGACTCAGCAATCTCGCACCCTCGCGATCAAGACTATTTAAGCTTATGGGTAAGGTAAAAGGTATGAGGTGGAGCTGCAGCAAGCGACTAGCATATATGGTGGCTAACATACGCAAATGAGAGCGAGAAGAGAAGGCAAAGCGCGGTCGATAAAAGTATGATCAAGAAGTGATCCTGGACTACCTACGTCAAGCATAACTCCAACAACCGTGTTCACTTCCCAGACTCCACCGGAAAGAGACCATCACGGTTACACACGCTGTTGATATATTTTAATTAAGGTCAAGTTCAGGTTTTCTACAACCGGACGTTAACAAATTCCCATCTGCCCATAACTGCGGGCACGGCTTTCGAAAGTTCAAATCCCTGCAGGGGTGTCCCAACTTAGCCCATCACAAGCTCTCACGGTCAACGAAGGAATAGACCTCCTCCCGAGACATTCCGATCAGACTCGGTATCCCGGTACTCCAAGACATCCTCGACAATGGTAAAACAAGTCCAGCAAGACCACCCGATGCGCCGACATCCCGATAGGAGCTGCACATATCTCGTTCTCAGGGCACACCGGATAAGCTAAGCGTACGGGAGCCAACGTAACCCAAGTTGCCAAGGGACGGCCCCGCACGGTGCTCTGGGTTGGACCAACACTTAGACAAGCACTGGCCCAGGGGGGTTAAAATAATGATGACCCTTGGGCGAGCGACCCCCAAGGGAAAAGAAAAGGCTGGGTGGCAAATGATAAAAACCAAGGTTGGGCCTTGCTGGAGGAGTTTTATTCAAGGCGAACTGTCAAGGGGTTCCCATTATAACCCAACCGCGTGAGGAACGCAAAAATCCGGGAACATAACACCGATATGACGGAAACTAGGGCGGCAAGAGTGGAACAAAACACCAGGCATAAGGCTGAGCCTTCCACCCTTTACCAAGTATATAGATGCATTAATTAAATAAGATATATTGTGATATCCCAACAAGTAAATAAATATCCCGATAAGGAACGGTCTCCATGTTCCAACAAGGAACAAAACTTCAATCTTCACCTGCAACTAACAACGCTATAAGAGGGGTTGAGCAAAGCAGTAACATAGACAATCAACGGTTTGCTAGGACATGGTGGGTTAGAGGTTTGACATGGCAATTTGGGAGGCTGACAAGCAAGTGGTAGGCATCGTAGCATTGGCATAGCAAAAGAGCGAGCATCTAGCAAAGCAAAGATAGTAGTGATTTCGAGGGTATGATCATCTTGCCTGAAATCCCGCAAGGAAGAAGAACGAGTCCATGAAGAAGACAACCGAAACGTAGGCGAACGGGTCCTCACAATCACGACGTTACTGGAACCAACCCGAAGAAGCAATCACCGGAAAAGAAGCACACAACAAAGTAAACAACCACCACATAGACATGGCATGATGCACAACATGTATGATGCATGACCGGTTTAAAGAAGCATGGCATGGCAAAATGCACAAACAATCCTACAAATTAAGTGGAGCTCAATATGCATCGGGATGCAAATTGACAAAACACCACATCAATTATTTAGTTCTCTCTCGTTTAGGTACCCAACAATATTAAATGTTGATTAACATGGCAAGAGGAGAAGCATAATAAAACTACCTATCTAGGCAAATTTAAATGAGGCCGGAAGCAATGAACAACAATTCTGGAAAATCCTCATATGCATAATTTAAGGTTTGGTACTGTTCTGCCCTAAACACAATTTTAGAGTTGTTAAACATGCAAAGATGATGCCACCATGTTAAACTAGGCAAAATTCTACCCCATTTACATATAAAGTTTATTAAAATCGGGGTTACGGTTATTTAGTTATGAATTAAATCATTTTAACATGGCATAGGGGCAAATTAATGCAAACAACATTTTAAACATTTTAAACATGGGTGAAAGTTGGATATTATTAATCTACACAAAATTCTGAGCAAGTTTCATATATAAATCATTTTAATCCGATGCACGGTTCATGAGTTATTAAATGCATGAACATGAGGGTCTAATCTGTAAAACTGGCAATCTCTGGATAATAGCTAAATTCGCAACAGAGGAAAAAACATGCATCGGGCCGAATCTGGACAGCCCAACAGAGAAAAAAAACAAAAAGATGGGGGCGCTCGGGGCTGCTCACCCTGGGCCTGGCCCAGTCGGAGGGAGAGGAAGCAGGCTGAGGCGGGGCGCTGCGCTGGAGATGGGCCTGGGATCTGGGCCGAAAGCGGGGGCGGCACGCTGGGCCTGGGAGGCCACGGCGGGGCCCAAGAGCGGGGACGCGGTCAACGCGGACGGATCGGGGCTCCTCCCGATTCTCTCCGGCGGCGGCGCGCTGGGAACTCCGGCGACGGGGACGGCAGGAACCGAGGCGGCGCCGGATCTTGGGGCGGGCGGCACCGGGGCTCCTCCCTGGGGTCGGATCGAGGCAGCTGCGCTCCGGGACGGCGGCGGAAAGCGAAGGGCGACGGGGGAGGCATCCGGCGAGCTCAACGGTGGCCGGGGCCGGGTAGGGCACGAGGCGGCGAGTGGCGTCGGCGGCCGGCCGGCGTCAAGACGGCGTGCGGCGGCGCAAGGGAGGATGGAGAAGGCGGCGAGCGGGCGCGGCTCTCCGCGGGCGGCGGCGAGGTTGGGCCCCGCGGGCTCGATCTGGGCTCGCGGGCCGGCGGCGAAGTGGGGCAGCGCGGTGCCATGTGGCGCAGTGGGATTGGAGGAGGGAGGCGGTGGTGACGACGTGGCGCCTTCTGATTGGCTGGAGTGAGGTGGCGCGCGGGGGCGGACATGTCCGGTGCAGCGCGGACGCGTCCGGATGCGCGGTGGAGGAAGAAGACTAGGGTTTCATCCGCGAATTGATCCAAAATTTCGGGGAGGGGTGCTCTTTTATAGGTAGAGGGAGCTAGGAAGCTCCAAATGAGGTGCGGTTTTCGGCCACGCGATCGTGATCGAACGACCGAGATGATGGAGCTGAGTTTGGTGGGTTTTGGGTCAAAATGGAAGGATGTTGGGCTGCAACACACACGAGGCCTTTTCGGTCCCTCGGTTAACCGTTGTAGTATCAAACGAAGTCCAAATGGTACGAAACTTGACAGGCGGTCTACCGGTAGTAAACCAAGGCCGCTTGGCAAGTCTCGGTCCAATCCGGAAATGTTTAATCCCCACACACAAAAGAAAGGTAGAAAGGGACACCGGAGGAGAACGAAGCGCCGGAATGCAAAACGGACAACGGGGAAAATGCTCGGATGCATGAGACTAACATGTATGCAAATGAAATGCGCATGATGACATGATATGCAATGCATGACACGCAAGAAATGACAATGCAACACACACAAATAACTGAACGACACCTGGCACATCGGTCTCGGGGCGTTACAAACAACATGCTACAGCACTCTAAAATACATGGCAGGGATCCACTCAAGATTCTTGACAAAAGATGAACACTGAGCTATGGCTAATTCACTCAATAACAGATTCAAACAGGCATGGCAAAAGTGCAAAAGATATCAGGTTACAGACTTAGTGAAATAAACATGTCAGGAATTTAACATCAGGAAGCAATGTTTAGAGCACGATAACAACAAGCTACAGGAACATATCATGGCAAATCAAGGCATGGCATGAAGCTACTCAAAGCATACAACAAAAGTCCCTTACTGACCATGAGCCAAAAGGGATCAGAAAATACAATGGCAACCATGTGAACATAGCAATTATCGTTAACAGATTCAAACTTAGCAGAGAAACTGGAACATGGCAAAACAGATATTAAGTAGGCATGTTTACGAGCTCGATGCACTCACCTCAAAGAATTGCATGATAAACTAAGCATACACCCAGCAAGTAGACATGGAATAGAAGCTAAACATGGCAAGAGCAACATCATAGCATGCATGGATCAACTACAACAAGCTCGGCAAAAATGCTTAACATGTAAACATTCTGCCAGGAACATTTTATAGCAAAAGTAGAGCTCGATTGACTCAAGCTAGGGTGCTCCATAATTGCAAAGAAAGACATGGATGGATAGAGCACCACAATATCTACAAAACATCCTTACTGATCATGCTCAAAAGGGGCATGGATCACTCGGTAGCAACATGAATACGTGGCATAAAAATAATGGCAGGGCAAAGACAGAATATTTCTAAGTCCCTGAAATCAGCAACAATGAGAGGGCTACTTTGCATGCTTGTGCTAGTCACCACAGAGATCACAAAAAATACATGGCATACACCCCTGTAAAGATGGCATGGCATACTTCAAAACACATGTAGAGCTCGAGTTCATAGGAGGGACACATTAATCATGGCAAAAATGACAAATGTCCAATTACTGATAATAAACTGAAACTAATAGAAACTAGCACTCTTCCAACAGCATTTAGGACATCAAGATGAGCTCAAATGAACATGATGCAATGATATGAAATGAAGTACTCGTCGAGACGAAGAATTTGATATGCTACACGCCCAAAACGGAGCCACGGTTGCAGAGTTATGATGCGATGAAATAAACCAAAAATTACGGGGATTAGGTCAAAAAGTTAACCGAAAACTTAGATCTGGATCCGGATCGCATGCGTCTCGAGGTTCAACGCCGAGCTCGCCGGAGCTGCACGCGAGGTCGCCGGACTTGGGGATCCGGTCGCGAGGAAGAGGACGGAGGACGGCCGGAGTCGGGGCGGCGCCCGTGTGGTGGAGTGACGGAGCGGCGACGACGCGGCTGGGCGGTGCGGGCGAGGAGCGCCGAAGTGGCGGTCGCCGGTGCGGTGGTGCGCGGTCACCGGCGCGGAGGCGGGACGAGGCGGCGAGGAAGAGGCGGCTCGGGCGGCGCACGGGGCGCGACCCGGGAGGCGGCACTGGAGGGCCCGCCCTGGGCCGGGACGGGCCTCGGCGGCGGCGGCAGCGGCTGCGGTGCCACTTGGCAGCGGCTGATTTGTCCGGCGGAGCGGGCGGACATGTCCGGCCGGCCGGGTTTTGTCCGGCGGCGCGAGGAGAGGGGAGGGGTCTAGGGTTTCGTCCGGATTTCGGGGGAGAGGGACCTTTTTATAGGTAGGAGGAGCTGGGGGGCTCCAAATTGAGCATGGTTTGCGGCCACGCGATCGTGATCGAACAGCCTAGTCGATGGAGGAGGTTTAGGTGGGTTTTGGGCCACTTTAGAGGGGTGTTGGGCTGCAACACACATGAGGCCTTTTCGGTCCCTCGATTAACCGTTGGAGTATCAAACAAAGTCCAAATGGCACGAAACTTGACAGGCGGTCTACCGGTAGTAAACCAAGGCCGCTTGGCAAGTCTCTGTCCAATTCGAAAACTTTTAGCACCCACACAACGAAAAGAGGTAGAAAGGGACACCGGAGGACATAGGAGCGCCGGAATGCAAAACGGACAACGGGGAAATGCTCGGATGCATGCGATGAACATGTATGCAAATGCAATGCACATGATGACATGATATGAGATGCATGACAAAGACAAAAGCACACGGAGACAAAATACCGACAACAACGAAATGATATAACTTAGTGCCAGAAATGGCAAGAGTTGGAATACAAATATGGCAGGTTACATACGGGGTGTTACAACACTCCACCACTACGAAAGGATCTCGTCCCGAGATCTAGGACTGGAAAAACTCCGGGTACTTAGAACGGAGGTGATCCTCGCGTTCCCAGCTGGCTTCACGGTCGGAATGATGTGACCACTTGACTTTCAGGAATTTGATAGACTTGTTGCGAGTCTTGCGCTCAGTTTCTTCAAGAATAGCAACGGGGTGCTCATGATAAGACAGGTCTTCTTGGAGATCAATCTCTTCGAAGTTGATGGTGCGGTCAGGAGTCTTGAAACACTTGCGGAGTTGAGAACATGAAACACGTCATGCACGTTTGCAAAGTTGGATGGAAGCTAAAGTTGATAGGAGAGATCGCCTCTTTTGCCAATGATCTTGAAAGGACCCATGTATCTAGTAGCAAGCTTCCCTTTGATACCGAAATGGCGAGTTCCTTTCATTGGAGAGACGCGGAGGTAGACATGGTCTCCATCTCGAAAGCCAAGTCACGATGCTTGCTATCATACTAACTCTTCTGGCGCGATTGCGCAACTTTGAGATTATCACAAATGACTTTGCACATTTCTTCTGCCTCTGTGATCAAGTCATTGCCAAGGTTTTGGCGTTCACCAGTCTCTGACCAGTTAAGATTAGTACGACACTTCCTGCCATAGAGAATCTCTAATGGGGCCTTGCCCAAACTCGCTTGGAAGCTGTTGTTGTAGGAGAACTCGACATATGGAAGACAATCTTCTCACTTCATACCGAAAGAAATGACACAAGCCCTGAGCATATCTTCAAGAATCTGATTTACTTGCTCGACTTGGCCACTGGTTTGAGGATGAAAAGATGTGTTGAAGTAGATGTTGGTGCCCATGGCCTTCTGAAAAGAATCCCAAAACTTAGATGTGAAGATGCTATCATGATTTGAAGATATCAACTTCGGAATGCCATGCAGAGAGACAATCCTGGAGGTATATAGCTCTGCCAACTGAGCTGATGTGATAGATTCTTTGATAGGAAGAAAATGAGACACTTTGGTGAGCTTGTCGATGATAACAAAGATAGCATCATTGTCACGCTTGGACTTGGGAAATCCAGTCACGAAGTCCATCTCAATATGGTCAAACTTCCATTCTGGAATGGCAAGAGGTTGGAGGAGACCAGCTGGTCATTGGTGTTCTGCTTTCACTCTTCTGCAGACATCACATTCATTCATGAACTGAGCAATCTCGCGCTTCATTCGAGTCCACCAATACTACTGCTTGAGGTCCTGGTACATCTTTGTACTTCCAGGGTGAATAGAGAGGAGTGAATTGTGAGCCTCGTTCATAATGACTTTACGAAGGTCACCTTTAGGCACAACAATGCAATCCTCGAAGAATAGAGTATCCTTGTCATCAAGACGATAACACTTGTACTTGGGTTGACTCTTGGCAATCCCAATCTTCACCTTCTTCACCATAGCATCAAGAAGTTGAGCCTCGCGAATCTGATCTTCCAAAGTAGGAGAGACTTGGAGGTTGGCAAGAAATCCTTGAGGAGCAACTTGTAGATTGAGTTTGCGGAATGCTTCACAAAGCTCCAGTTGGTAAGGCTTGAGAATCAGACTGTTACAGTAAGCCTTCCTGCTCAATGCATTAGCAATTACATTGGCCTTGCCTGGAGTATATTCTATACTCAGATTATACTCTTGAATCATTTCGACCCAACGAGTCTGCCTGAGGTTGAGGTTTGGCTGAGTGAAGATGTACTTGAGACTCTTGTGATCAGTGAAGATGTCCACTTTTCTTCCCAATAAGAGATGTCTCCAAGTTAAAAGAGCATGGACAATTACCACCAACTCGAGGTCATGAGTGGGGTAGTTCTTTTCATTGGGCTTCAACTGGCGAGAGGTATAGGCCACAACTTTCTTCTCTTGCATCAACACTGCACCAAGACCTTGAAGGGAAGCATCACAGAAGACCTCGAACGGTTTGGATTCATCAGGAGGAGTCAGAACTGGAGCAGTGACTAACTTCTCTTTCAGGGTGTTGAAAGCGATGTCACATTCAGGTGACCAGACATACTTCACATGCTTCTGGAGAAGGTTGGAAAGAGGTTTCGTGATCTTAGAGAAGTTCTCAACGAACCTTCGACAATAGCTTGCGAGCCCAAGGAAGCTGCGGAGTTGCTTCACATTCTGAGGTGGTTCCCAATTCACAATTGCAGACACCTTCTCAGGATTAACAGCTATGCCCTTGGCAGAGATGATATGCCCAAGGTAGAGAACCTAATCGAGCCAAAACTCGCACTTCGAAAACTTCGCATAGAACTGATGTTCTCTGAGCTTATCCAACACCAATCTCAAGTGCTTGGCATGATCCTCCTTGTTCTTGGAAAAGACCAAAATGTCATCGAGGTAGACCAAGACAAAGTCATTTGTGTAGGCATTGAAGATGAAGTTCATCATGCGAGAGAATGTTGGAGGAGCATTGACAAGGCCAAAATACATGACAGTGTATTCATATGAGCCATAGCTTGTTCTGAACGTTTTCAGGGATATCTTCTTCACGAATGCGAATCTAATGATAGCCCATATGGAGATCAAGCTTGGAGAATACTTGAGCACCTTTGAGTTGTTCGAAAAGCTGATTGATGTTGGGAAGTGGGTACTTGTTCTTTATTGTCTTCTTTTTTAATGGACGGTAGTCGACACAAATTCGGTCCGTTCCATCCTTCTTCTTGACAAAAAGAACACCACAACCCCATGGAGAAGAACTTGGTCGGATGAGACCCATACGCTCTTGAATATCGAGTTGCTTCTTCAGCTCCTTCAACTCTTCAGGTCCAAGCTTGTAAGGATGTTTGCAAATAGGTTCCGTGCCAGGCTCAAGACCGATGATGAATTCAACTGGCCGGTGCGGAGGCATTCCTGGAAGCTATTCTGGAAAGACGTCTTGATACTCGCAAACGACTGGAATCTAAGAAATGGCATCCATCTCGCCCTTCTCGTTGAGAGAGAACAGTCAAATGGTATCATCACGAGCGGCAAAGATGATTACATCCTCAGACGAATGTGTCAATTGAATCTGTCTGGCAGCACAATCAAGTTGAGCCTTGTGCTTAGAAAGCCAATCCATTCCGAGAATAAGATCAATATCCGAGTCACCAAGGACATTAGGAGAAGACAAGAACTTATAGTCGCCCAACGTGATAGAAACATCCAGAATGAAAACTTGAGAAGTCATTTGTCGGGCAGGAGAGACAATAGGCAAAGGTCTCGGCAAAACATGAGTAACCAAATCATGCTTAGATGCAACAGGTCTCGAGATGAAACAATGTGATGCACCAGTGTCAAAAAGAACTTTTGCAGGAATATCATTAACAGGAAGGTTACCCATAATCACATCTGACGAGTCCTCGGCCTGAGCTGCGTTCACCATGTTGACCTTTGCAAACTTGGGGTTATGCTTGACCACTGTGGTGCTAGCAGATCTCACAGGAGGAGGAGGAGGAGGAAGACGCCTCTGATTGAAGCATTTGTTGGCATAGTGACCCTTCTGCTAACACTTGTTGCATGTGACCTCCGAGAGCGAACGGTGATACAGAGCACTTGATCTTGGAGCATGAGACGAAGTCTTGTTCTGAAAGCCTGGGTTGGGTGGGTGGGAAGATCCATTGCCACCTTTGCTCTTCTGCTGATAAGGCTGACGGAACGGAGGAGGAGGCAACCAATACTTTTGCTGCTTAGTTGCCACTTGAGTTGAGGAAGAAGGAGTTGCATCTCTGACTCGTTTCTTGGAAGCATCGCTCTTCAGCTGAGCAGTCTATTGTTTCAGTGCCATGTTGTAAAACTCATCGTACTTCTGTGGCTCAAAAAGCATGAGAGCTAGTTGAAGATCTTCTCTGAGGGCACCTCTGAACTGATAAATCATGCTCTTCTCGTTAGGGACGTCTTGCTTGGCGAAACGAGCGAGCTTCTGGAACATGATGTTATACTGGTAAATAGACAAGCTGCCTTGCTTCAGATTGCAGAACTCCTCACGCTTGCTCTCAACAACACTCTGAGGAATGTGGTGAGCTCTGAAGTCTTGACGGAATTCATTCCAAGTAATCACACGACCTCCTCTGGAATCTTTGTATTGCTGATACCATTCTGCAACTTGGTCTTTGAGTTAGAACGAAGCAAACTTGACAAAGTCCTCAGGCCTGACGTTGCTGCACTCGAAATGCTTGCAGATATCCATGAGCCAATCATCAGCTTCTGTTGCCTCGACATAGTTACTGAAGTTCTTTGGCTGGTTTGCGAGGAACTGGTTAAGTGTAGCAAACTGATTCTGATTGTTGCCATGGCCTTGATTCCCTTGGTTGCGCTCTTGCAAAATTTGCATGATCAGCTGCATGTTTGCATTGGTAGCGGCCATCATAGCTTGCCATGCCTCCGGAGGTGGAGGTGGTGGTGGCGGATCAGGATTCGAACGCGTAGGAGGAGCCATCCTGAAGAGGGTGACATCCGTTAGCATCTTGACAGACATATATTCAAGCTGAATCAAATGGATTGAAATTGCAACATATAGTATTAACATCCGAACAAAATGAACGAATGCATTCCAATTGAAATGGTCACACTTCCATAAATTGAGAAGCCACTTAGATAGAGGTAGAAGAAACAAAATAGCAAGGTACGGATATGAACAAATACTTGGTGAGGATTACCCAATCTCAAACCAAATATTCGCGGAAGAAATACTACAGCTACATGAATTCCCACCTATGAAACTCCCGAACTTTTCCGGTTATGCAATCATGTGTTGGGGATACAGGGGAAGCATAATATCTCACCCAAAGCTAGAAAATCCTACATCCAGCTGTACCCATCCTTCAACACATAACCAAGAAACCTTTGGAAATCATTTACCTCAACCTTCGGAAAGCATCCGTTATACGAGTTATGGCAATACTCTCAAACTCCCGCCCCAGTACTGGGTGGCGTCGAGGTTATCTCACCAACAATTGCATAAAAGAGATTTTCGATGTCGGCGAAACTCAGGTATTCCAGAATTGCAACGATAAAATTGTGACGACAACACCTCGGAGCTCAACTCCCCGGGACACCACCACAACCCCTAAATGTTAGGAGGCACCAAGAACAATGTTCTCGTCACAAAACCATCGGAATGATTCTAAGATACCCGTGTGAACCTAAATTTTTTTAGTGAAATTTGAGAAGAGAAGAGTCAAAACTCTACGTCAGGATGCCTCACCAGAGCGACGAAGGGACTGAGGAGTAAAAAGAATCCTACTCTCCGATATATATAATCCTAAATGACTCAAAACATTTTTCTAGACTCAACAATGCTAGTGATTCGATCAAGCAGGGGGCTCCTAAGGTCGGGGAAGGCTCTGATTACCAACTTGTAACACCCACGATGCGGCTATATCTCCCACGTGTCGAAGCAAGACTTAGAGGCATAACCGCATTGTAAGCAATGTCGCAAGTGAGGTAATCTTCACACAACCCATGTAATAAATAAGGAAAAGAGATACATAGTTGGCTTACACTCGCCATGTCACACAATAGCATAAAACATTACATTCATCCAGATACAGTCAAGGTCCGACTACGGTACCAAAATAAAGAACAACCCCAAATGCGACAAAGTCCCCGATCGCCCCAACTAGGCACCACTAGTGATCGTCTGGAAAGGAAATGTAGTATCGTCCTGAGTCCTCATCGAACTCCCACTTGAGCTAAGTCGAATCTCCTGGAGCGGTATCAGCGGTTCCTGCATCTGGTTTTGGAAGTAAACTATGAGTCACGGGGACTCAGCAATCTCACACCCTCGCGATCAAGACTATTTAAGCTTGTAGGAAGGGTAAAAGTATGAGGTGGAGCTGCAGCAAGCGACTAGCATATTTGGTGGCTAACATACACAAATGAGAGCGAGAAGAGAAGGCAAAGGCACGATCAACGAACTATGATCAAGAAATGATCCTAGAACAACCTGCGTCAAGCATAACTCGAGACCGTGTTCTCTTCCCGGACTCCGCCGAAAAGAGACCATCACGGCCACACATCCTGTTGATTCATTTTAATTAAGTTAAGTTTCAGGTTTTCTACAACCGTACATTAACAAATTCCCATCTACCCATAACCGCGGGCACGGCTTTCGAAAGTTCAAATCCCTGCAGGGGTGTCCCAACTTAGCCCATCACAAGCTCTCACGGTCAACGAAGGATATTCCTTCTCCTAAGACAATCCGATCAGACTCGGAATCCCAGTTACAAGACATCTCGACAATGGTAAAACAAGTCCAGCAAAGCCACCCGAATGTGCCGACAAATCCTGATAGGAGCTGCACATATCTCATTCTCAGGGCACACATGATAAGCAATCCGTACAACTAAAACTAGCCCTCGAGTTTCCCCAAGGTGGTGCTGCAAGGGGCTCTAGTTTGGACCAACACTCATAGGAGCACTGGCCCGGGGGGTTTAAATAAAGATGACCCTCGGGCTCCGGAAACCCAAGGGAAAAAGAGGCTAGGTGGAAAATGGTAAAACCAATGTTGGGCATTGCTGGAGGAGTTTTATTCAAGGCGAACTGTCAAGGGGTTCCCATTATAACCCAACCGTGTAAGGAACGCGAATTCAAGGAACATAACACCGGTATGACGGAAACTAGGGCGGCAAGAGTGGAACAAAACACCAGGCATAAGGCCGAGCCTTCCACCCTTTACCAAGTGTATAGATGCATTAAAGTAGACAAGATAATATAATGATATCCCAACAATAAACATGTTCCAACAAAGAACAAACGCCAATCTTCACCTGCAACTAGCAACGATATAAGAGGGGTTGAGCAAAGCGGTAACATAGCCAAACAACGGTTTGCTAGGACAAGGTGGGTTAGAGGTTTGACATGGCAATATGGGAGGCATGATAAGCAAGTGGTAGGTATCGTAGCATAGGCATAGCAAAAGAGCGAGCATCTAGCAAGCAAAGATAGAAGTGATTTCGAGGGTATGGTCATCTTGCGTGCAAAGTTCTCCGAGTTGACATCAGCTAGATCCTCGCAAGTGTACTCAACGGGCTCCTCGATCACGTACTCGTCTCCCGGCTCTACCCAAGAAATAACAACAAGCAAAGGGAGACACAATCAACCATGTGCAATGCACAAACAACATGATGCGAAACATGTCATGATATGCGGGATGCGATATGCGATGCATATGCATGATTCGGAACGGAATGATTGAACCTGGCCTCAACTTGGAAAACAAAGAGTGCCACTGGAAAGAGGAGTTGATTTCGGTCGAAATCGATATAAACATCACCGGAATCGGATGCACGGTTTGGAAATGACAAGCAAAACAAATATGGCACCGATCTGCGATTAACAGCACGAGGCCATCTAAATGCATCAAGAACAACATGCTACAGCACTCTAACATAACAACAAAATACATGTCAGGGATCCACTCAAGATGCTTGACAAGAGATGAACACTGAGCTACGGCTAATTCACTAAATAGCATGTTCAAACAAGCATGGCAAAAGTGCAAAAGATATCAGGTTACAGACTTGGTGAAATAAACATGTCAGGAATTTAACATCAGGAAGCAATGTTTAGAGCACGATAACAGCAAGCTACAGGAACATATCATGGAAAAGCAAGGCATGGCATGAAGCTATTCAAATCATACAGCAAAAGTCACTTACTGACCATGAAGCCAAAAGGGATCAGAAAATACAATGGCAACCATGTGAACATAGCAATTATCGTTAACAGATTCAGACTTAGCAGAGAAATTGGAACATGGCAAAACAGATATTAAGTACGCATGTTTACGAGCTCGATGCACTCACCTCAAAGCATTGCATGATAAACTAAGCATACACCCAGCAAGTAGACATGGCATAGAAGCTAAACATGGCAAGAGCAACATCATAGCATGCATGGATCAACTACAACAAGCTCGGCAAAAATGCTTAACATGTAAACATTCTACCAGGAACATTTTATGGAAAAAGTAGAGCTCTATTGACTCAAGCTAGGGTGCTCCATAATTGCAAACAAAGACATGGATGGATAGAGCACCACAATATCTACAAAACATCCTTACTGATCATGCTCAAAAGGGGCATGGATCACTCGGTAGCAACATGAATACATGGCATAAAAATAATGGCAGGGCAAAGACTTAGAATATTTCTAAGTCCCTGAAATAAGCAACAATGAGAGGGCTACTTTGCATGCTTGTGCTATTCACCACAGAGATCACAAAAAATACATGGCATAGACCCCTGTAAAGATGGCATGGCATACTTCAAAACACATGTAGAGCTCGAGTTCATAGGAGGCACACATTAATCATGGCAAAAATGACAAATGTCCAATTACTGATAATAAACTAAAACTAATAGAAACTAGCACTCTTCCAACAGCATTCAGGACATCAAGATGAGCTCAAATAAACATGATGCAATGAGACAAAATGAAATACTCGTCGAGGCGAACAATTTGATATGCTACACGCCCGAAACGGAGCCACGGTTGTAGAGTTATGATGCGATGAAATAAGCCAAAAATTATGGGGATTAGGTCAAAAAGACAACAGAAAACTCAGATCTGGATCCGGATCGCACGCATATCGAGGTTCAATGCCGAGCTCGCCGAAGCTGCACGTGAGGTCACCAGACTTGGGGATCCGGTCGCGAGGAAGAGGACGGAGGACGGCCGGAGTCAGGGCGGCGCCGGTGTGGTGGAGCGGCGACGACGCGGCAGGGCGGCAAGGGCGTGGAGCACCGGAGTGGCGGTCGCCGGTGCAGTGGCGCGCGGTCGCCGGCGTGGAGGCGGGATGAGGCGACACGCTGAGGAAGAGGCGGCTCGGGCGGCACACGGGGCGCGGCCCGGGAGGCGGCGCGGGAGGGCCCGCCCTGGGCCGGGACGGGCCTCGGCGGCGGCGGTGGCTGCGGTGCCACTTGGCAGCGGCTGATTCGTCCGGCGGAGCGGGCGTACGTGTCCAGCCGGCCGGGTTTTGTCCGGCGGCGCGAGGAGAGGGGAGGGGTCTGCGGTTTCAACCGGATTTCGGGGGAGAGGGACCTTTTTATAGGTAGGAGGAGCTAGGGGGCTCCAAATTGAGCACGGTTTGCGGCCATGCGATCGTGATCGAACGGCCTAGAAGATGGAGGAGGTTTAGGTGGGTTTTGGGCCACTTTGGAGGGGTGTTGGGCTGCAACAGGCACGAGGCCTTTTCGGTCCCTCGGTTAACTGTTGGAGTATCAAATGAAGTCCAAATGGCACGAAACTTGGCAGGCGGTCTACCGGTAGTAAACCAAGGCCTCTTGGCAAGTCTCGGTCCAATTCGAAAACGTTTAGCACCCACACAACGAAAAGAGGTAGAATGGGACACCGGAGGACATAGGAGCGCCGGAATGCAAAACGGACAACGGGGAAAATGCTCGGATGCATGCGACGAACACGTATGCAAATGCAATGCACATGATGACATGATATGAGATGCATGACAAAGACAAAAGCACACGGAGACAAAAACCCAACAACGAGGAAATGACATAACTTAGTGTCGGAAATGGCAAGAGTTGGCATACAAATATAGAAGGTTACATATGGGGTGTTACACCAGGGTTCCCGGCGTCTGGACCCAGACGCTAGGGACCCTGGCGTCTGGCCCCTCGACTCCGCAAAACTTCCTTTTGCGCTTTCCAAAAACCTTGTGGGCTTTCCCCTTTGGCCCAAATAAAGTGTTTTCGTACCCAAACATTTCGAGAAACATCCAGAACCCCTTCCCATGAATTCCGGAACCCTTCAGGAGACCAAACACTATTATCCCATATAACAAACTTTATCTCAGGACCATTCCGGAGTTCCTCGTCATGTCCGTGATCTTATCTGGAACTCCGTACAACATTCGGTTACCAACATTCATAACTCATAAATACTATATCATCAACGAACGTTAAGTGTGTGGACCCTACGGGTTTGAGAACTATGTAGACATCACCGAGACACTTCTCTGGTCAATAACCAATAGCGGAACCTGGATGCCCATATTGGCTTTGACATATTCTACGAAGATCTTTATCGGTCGAACCGCATAACATACGTTGTTCCCTTTGTCATCGGTATGTTACTTGCCCGAGATTTGATCGTCGGTATCTCAATACCTAGTTCAATATCATTACCGGCAAGTCTCTTTACTCATTCCGTAATGCATCATCCCATAACTAACTCATTAGTTACATTGCTTGCAAGGCTTATAGTGATGTGCATTACCGAGAGGGCCGAGAGATACCTCTCCGACAATCGGAGTGACAAATCCTAATCTCGATCTATGCTAACTCAACAAGTACCATCAGAGACACCTGTAGAGCACCTTTATAATCACCCAGTTACGTTGTGTCGGCATTCTGGGAACAGGAGTCCCCATACTTGCCTGCCTACGGCCCACGACGTGGCTGGGCTAGCAAGTCTGTACGGCCTATCTTCATCGACAAGGCATTCAAGACCCTCACGAGGGGCCAAGCCTCGCGAGGCAGATGACGCAAGACCTCCTCAGGAGCGGCCTCGCCAGGCAGGCTCACGAGGGGCGGAGAGATCAAGGCAAGGAAAACCTCGCGAGGTTCTCATGACGTGAGCCATGACGTCGAGACCAGGCGGGCGTCAGGCGGGCTCCAGCACGCGTAGCGTCCTTGTTTCCTCTTTGGTGCTAGGGGCAAGCGCAGGCATGGAGTACCAAGGCAATAGGCAAAGGTTTCCATGCCATTGCAACGAGATTAGGACCAGCGGGGCGGCAAGATGGAGGTCACCATGGAGCTCAGGACAGCATCACCACCAGAGCCTTTTGCAGGCGAAGACCACTTTTGTCAGGATAAGTTGTACTAGTTGTCCCCTTTCAAATTGGCCGTCGTTGGCTCCCTTCCCGCTCAATACTTGGGGAGAGGACCTAGGCCTCTATAACTAGGACTAGCCACCACCATAGGCGGGGACAGATCATCAAGATCATACCTAACCACACAAGAGCTGCAAGCACAAGAACACCTCAACCTCAGAGGTTGTTCTTCCCCTTGTACTGTTCATCATTAGCCCAAGAGGCAATCCACCACCACCACACTAGAGTAGGGTATTACACCACAACGGTGGCCCGAACCGGTATAAATCTTGTGTCTTTCTGTGTTGCGAGTTCGTTGAGTTCGTCCACGAGACCTTAGAGAGCTAGGGTGTGGATTGGTAGGGAGGAAACCTTCGCACGCACCCTAGTGTTCAAACCTTGAGGGTTTTGCCGGAACCCATGATCCGACATTTGGTGCGCCAGGTAAGGGTGCGTCGTAGCTTCACTTCCGTCGATGTGCGCTTCGTCCCCACCGCGCTTCGCCCACATGGCAGGCGCCCTGCCGCCGACTCCGATGGCCAGCGTTGACGACGGGGCCAGGGGGCTTCGAGCCCTGGCCCCCGCCCTGCGGTGGGTGCAGTGGCCGCCCAAGTTCAAGCTGGAGATGCCACCGCGCTACGACAGCGCGGCGGACCCATCGGCTTTCCTGTTAGCGTACGAGGAGGCCGTCCTCGAAGCCGGGGGTGATGACAAGGTCATGGCCAACTAGCTTCCCATGGCCCTCGCCAGCGAGCCGCGTGCCTGGCTGCTCAACCTTCCCAGATCCACGGTGGCGTCTTGGGAGGAGCTGCGCGACCTCTTCACTGCACGCTACGCGGCACGGGCGCACCACGCGGTCGCGGCCCTGCTAGGCGGCTCACAGGCGCCGCCTTCAGAGCGCCACATCAAGTCATTCCTTCGCCAGATTGGTGCATCTTCCACGCGCTCGGGGGCTCCGCTGGGCTGGGCCGCGCCTGAGGCCGACCTCACCTTCAGCTCAGAAGACCACCCCGTCACCACCACCGGCTCGGGCATGCTTCCGATGCTCTGCACGCCCACCATCTGCAACGTGGCCGTCACCAAGACCCTCATCGACAGCGGCGCTGGCCTCAACTTGCTCTCCATGGAGGCCTTCAGCCTTCTTCACGTGTCGCTCGAGCGACTCAGCCTCAGCATGCATTCTCAGGAGTTGGTGGCGGCGCTGCCCGCTCCCTGGGGCAGATCCGCCTTCCTGTCACCTTCGGCACGTGCGACAACTACCGTACCGAGCTGGTCGACTTCGACATCACCCGCATCGGCCTCCTGTACAACGCCATCCTCAGGTACCCAGCTCTGGCCCAGTTCATGGCGGCGACTTATCCAGCCTACAACCTCATGAAAATGCCTGGAAGCAAAGGTGTCCTCACCGTCAAGGGGGACACCAAGGAGGTCATGACGGTGCTCAAACTTGCCTTCAGGACCGCTGCGGTGGCGCAGCCCATCGGCATCGGTGCCCCCGAGGCCAAGGAGGCCGCGCCAACCAAGAAGAAGCAGTTGTTCACCCAAGACAAGGCAGAGACCAAGCAGGTGCCGGTTGACGAGGACGGCTCCTCAGGAGCCACCTTCACCATAGGTGCCGGCCTCAACCCCAGCCAAGAGGAAGCATTGATGAAGTTCTTGCACGCGAACTAGGACATATTCGCATGGGAGCCCAATCAGCTGGTGGGGGTCCCGAGAGAGGTGATTCAGAACCACTTAAGGGTGTGCCCCAATGTGCGCCCTGTGAAGCAGCGAGCAAGGCGGCAGTCCATGGAGAAGCATGCCTTCATCGTCCAAGAGACCCGCAAGTTGGAGGCGGCAGGTGCCATTCATGAGGTTAGGTACCCCGAATGGCTGGGGAACCCGGTCGTGGTGCCAAAGAAAGGCGGGAAGGAGCGAATGACTTCACCAACGTCAACAAGGCGTGCCCTCAAGATCCGTTCCCTCTCCCGCGCATCGACCAGATCGTCGACTCCACCGCCGAGTGCGACCTACTGTGCTTCCTGGATGTGTTCTCAGGGTATCACCAAATCAAGATGGCGGTGGAAGATGTAGAGAAGACAGCCTTCTTGACTCCATGTGGGGTGTACTGCTACACCTGTATGCCCTTTGGATTGCGCAACGCGGGTGCGACCTTTCAGCGGCTGATGCACATTGCCTTAGGGCGGCAGCTCGGGAGGAACACGGAGGCCTACGTCGACGACATTGTGGTGAAGTCTCGGGAGGCGAGAACCTTGATCCAAGACCTGGAGGAGACCTTCAAAAGCCTGTGCCAGGTGAACTTGCGGCTTAAACCGGAAAAGTGTGTGTTTGGTGTCCCTTCCGGCAAGCTGCTGGGATTCCTCGTGTCACACAGAGGGTGTCGGTGTCAAAACTGGTGGATCTCGGGAAGGGGGTCCCGAACTGTGCGTCTAAGGCGGATGGTAACAGGAGGCAAGGGACACGATGTTTACCCAGGTTCGGGCCCTCTCGATGGAGGTAATACCCTATGTCCTGCTTGATTGATCTTGATGATATGAGTATTACAAGGCTAAACCCTAGAAACTAGCCTATGGTATGATTGTATGTTTTCCTACGGACTAAACCCTCCGGTTTATATAGACACTGGAGGGGGCTAGGGTTACACAGAGTCGGTTACAAGGGAGGAGATATACATATCCGTATTGCCAAGCTTGCTTTCCACGCCAAGGAGAGTCCCATCCGGACACGGGAGGAAGTCTTCAATCTTGTATCTTCATAGTCCAACAGTCTGGCCAAAGGATATAGTCCGGCTGTCCGGAGACCCCCTAATCCAGGACTCCCTCAGTAGCCCCTGAACCAGGCTTCAATGACAATGAGTCCGGTGCGCAGATTTGTCTTCGGCATTGCAAGGCGGGTTCTTCCTCCAAATACTCCATAGAAGATTTTGAACACAAGGATAGTGTTCGGCTCTGCAAAACAAGTTCCACATACCACCGTAGAGAGGATAATATTTCCACAAATCTAATCTGCTGACATGTTTAGCAACATGACATCATGCCATGGCCCGGTAATTATTCGAACCGCTTTTCTCAACCAGCACTGCACATATCGTGAGGCAGTTTTATTGACACGTCTTGTCGAAGCAGAGATCGTGTCCCCCTTATTATGGGATTCTCATCAATACAGACGTGGGTAACCTAATCGTGCCCATTGGTATGACTCCTCGATTTTAGGCAAGTCACAAACGGCCACGAGGAGGACGCTTGATATTCACCCTCTTTATAAAGGGGCCAAGGCCTGTCCTTTTTCCTCTCGTGCTCAATCGAATTCTTCCCCTGCCTCGAGTTCCAACACCCAAGGCTCAGGTCAGGTGCTTCGGACCTTCAACCATGTCCAGATCCAACCTTCAAGATCGGTGGATGCCTTCCTCTGTCACAGAGGAAGACATCAAGAAGCTAAGAGAGGCCAGGTATTTGACTATCGAAATCTCGCACAGGTTGCCTGCTCGAGGGCAGGTCATTCCCACTCCCGAACCCGGCGAGAGCGTTGTATTCATCTCTCACTTCCTCCGAGGGCTAGGCCTCGCTCTGGATCCCTTTGTTAGGGGGCTCATGTTCTATTATGGGCTGGATTTCCATGACCTGGCCCCGGATTCCCTTCTTCACATCTCGTCGTTCATCGTCGTGTGTGAGGCCTTCCTCCGCATTACCCCACACTTCGGCCTGTGGTTCAAGACATTCAATGTGAAGCCGAAGATGATCGAGGGGCGACACACAAAGTGTGGAGGTGCCGTAATAAGCAAAAACGCTAATGTTCCATGTCCAGAGGGTTCCTTCCCTGAGGTGTCCAGTTTATGGCAACGGGAGTGGTTTTATATCACAGCTCCCCGGAGCACCAAGTGGGTAGCCACCCCAGCCTTTCGCTCGGCCCTCCCACCACAACTGATGTCATGGATCAACAAGGGGCTGGACTGGGGGCCAGTAAAGGATGTGCCGATATTGTAGAGTCGCATCCGAGATCTCCTTGAGAGAGATGCCAGCCTGGTCACGGTAATGCAAGTCATGCTAGTTCGTCGAGTCCCGCCTTGCAAACATCGACCCCTTCGTATGTGGGAATTTAACCCGGAAGGACCGCGAACTATTCAGCATTTCCCCAGCATGACGCTCAAGGAGATGTACAAATTGTTCTTCAGACCACAAATAAAGTGTCCGGACAGCACCGAGGATGCGGGTCTAAGCTGTAATCGCCCAGATACCCAAGTAAGTAATCCTACGGCCGAACATGCTGTCTTTTTATTTATCCCAACATCATTCTGAAAAGTCGCTCTTTGACCAGGACTGGGTAACAAAGGCGAAGATGATCAGGTGTTCGGCCCCCCTTCCCGAAGGCTCGACCAATCCAGTACTAGCCAGAATGCTCGAGCCGACGCCTTATCAGGCGCCCTCAGGGGAAGATAAAGGGGGGAATAAGGAGGCTGAAAGCAGGCCTCACTCAGTATTCATCCAAACCGGGGGAATTAGTGCCTCCGTGAAGGAGGATAACCAGGGAGAAGAATCTGAAATTCACTCTCCCCAAGGAAGGAAGAGGACCACCTCTAAAGACCCGGATACAAAGGTTTCCAAACGGGGGAAGAAATCTTCGCCAGAGGGTCCTGCCTCGGAGGGCACTCCTGCCGCACAGTGCCTGCAAGGGGATCAGCCCTCTACCGAGCTGTAAGTAAACAAAAGGTATTAATGGTAAAAATATCCTACCTTACTTCTGAAGAAAATAACCGAAGCATATATCTTGTAGTTCGGATCGCAGCCCTTCTTGACAGAGTTCGTCTTCGGGGGATCTTCTTCCGGAGATGATGGAGAGAGAAACACCTCCCCCTGCCACCCCGCCTCATGAAGCGGGCGACCATGAAGTGTCGTCGCGGAGGGTTTCTCCTGATCTGCCAAGGCCAGAGGGTAATCCTTCGGCACCCGAAGTCCAAAGTATTCGGCTCCTAAAGAGAGCAACAGAAAGAGTCCGGAACCATCCGGTGTGTGATCAAACGCAATGAGGGATCTTTTGGAGCAAGCGGCCATCTCAAAAGCGCATCGTACGCTGATGAGTACGGTGATTGAGAGGATTTCATCCGCCGAGAGCGGGTTGCATGAAGCTTTCATGAGTCTGCTGAAAGGCTTTGAGGTACGTGAAATAGTGTATGTTTTTGACAGTACCGCACACGTTAGGTGTGCCCTATGAAGATAGTATCCCCTTAGACTCTGGTTGCCGTCGAGAATGGTGGCAAACAGAGGATCATAGTCCCAGGTAATAATCAGGCCACCTTCATGTGCAGGTGGCTGAAGGTCCGGTGGCTAGCCTGACTAGTGAGTTTGCCGAGCTGAAGCGGCAACTTGATGCGGCAGATGCCGACATCATGCTTGTTAACAAGCGGCTCGACGAGGCATAGGGTATGTGATTTCTCCGGTGATCAACACATAGTAAGAGGAGAATGATGCTAGTATCTTTAATATGTTGTGACTGCAGATGGAGCTGCCACCGTGGAGACCCTTCAAGCGGAACTTGCCCGAGCCAGAGAACAAGCCAGGAATAGTGATACGGCCGCTCTAAAGGCGGTCGAAGAGCTAAGTCCCGAACAGGCTGCGCATTACCAAAGCAAGGAAAAAATAGCCAAGATGACCGTTGAGTTGAAAGATGCCGCCGACCATTACCAGCTTCTTGAAGAAGAAAGCCGGTCGAAGGCGGTGGACCTAGAGAAGGCCATGGTAGCAGCCAAGGAAGCCCGCTCTAAAATCAGAGCGACGAAGGAGGAGCTACGTCAAGCTGGAGATATCGCGGCTGGGAAGCCCTTTTTTTTGCGGACGAAGTTCGGAGATCCGAAGTATGCCCCTCTTGATCAACTATGGAGCTTTGCAGATGCATACGTGGATTTGGCAGCCAGTGATGCCGATGCGGCCGAGTACTTCAAAGATCAAAAAGATCGTGAAGTGGAAAGGCTATTCTGGTCATAGTTCCATGTTCCAGTGCGTCCGCTACTCTTGAATGAGCGAATGGCCGAGTGGGCCGGGCTCCATAGGTTGTCCGGGCTTGCCATGAGGTCTGTTGTGGATCATCTGTGGCCGGAGGGGCCAAGGCCGAATAGTTATTTTAGTCTAGTGCAACAGTTCCTTGGTGTTGTGTCACATATCGACACTATGAAGAGGTCGGCGTGCATAGAGGGTGCGCGTATGGCACTTGCTCGTGTCAAGACATACTGGGCAGAGATGGAGGCCACCACAATTGCAACCCAGAGTTCGGCCGTAGGCCGAGTACCTGCCGAGCAGTACTTTGAAGAAGTCCTTGAAGGCGCTCGTTCAATAGAGGCTCAGTGCTCGAAGAATATTATGTTCTAGTGACATGTATTCCCATTGTAAAAACAATGTTCTATTGAATTATAAAGGCTGTGTTTATACTTTTTCCTGAAAGTATTATGATGCCTCATGTGCAACCGTTTATGTATATATGTATATAACCTGAAAGTTTGCAGTCGTCGGCTTCAGCCCCCACGCATATAATGCGGGGGTGTTCGCAAAAAACGCATATTCACACTTGATCCAACGTCTTGGTCCATTAAGGAGGTGGTAGCGCAGCGAACAAGGCAATCGGACTATATTGCTTTAACACTTTCACTTAGCCATAGGAGTTTGACGGTGGTACTACTATATAGCCCCTGGTACCTCCGCACTCATCCGAATACGGTGCGCGTACGTACATGACCGGGAAACGTCCCTTTATTAATGCGGAGGAATCCCGAAGATTCCGCTAAGTCATCAAGTGGTTGACCAGTCTCGCGCTTTATCATGACAGTCAGTTTTCGGCATTCTCTACTAAGGTGCTCATCCGGATGAACCAGGGCACAATTGTAGTAGTTCTCCCGGTGCCGCCTTAGCCGATAGAGCGGAACGTAAGGTAGCAAAACACGGGAGTCGGGCAAACCCAACATTTGACCAAAGTCATGATTCAGAGCTGATGCATATAAGGCCAAACTCGCGACGCCGAACACTCCCTAAGGTATTCGGTCTTTATAATATATTCTGGGCTGAACGATGCCCTTAATAATAAACCATGCATGTCCAGGTACGTGCAGTAGTCTGACATGGCGAAATGCCAATAACACCAGCATCCTTCTTGGTTGTATTGAGTCTCCGAAGGATGTGAACAACAAGAGACAGTAAAAAAGGTTTACGCAGGGTCTTAATCTAAAAAGAAACCTTTGAGCGGGTCCCTGCTCCACGTCTGCGCATGTGTCTCCATTGTGCCATGTCCTGGATGGGTGTAGCACGATTGTCATCTATAAAAGAGAAGAACTTAGGTGAAAGTTGTCGTGCCAAAAAAATAAAAAAATGGTTATTCTCGATAAACCATTATAATTCAAGATAATTCAAGTTGAGCGAACTAGCCCTGATTACACGCGGGAAGCTCCTGGTACCGTCTATGATGGTTTAACCATCAAACCAATCTCAGGTATATCTAATGATGCGCCGGACTCGCCTAACTGTGTCCACGGTCTTGACGACCTGTCATTTATTCTGGTTGGTGAGGCCGTCTAGTGCTCGGCTATTAAAGCCGCCGCACGTTCTTCCGCGTGTAGAGAACACTCAATATTTCCACTAACTGTGATGGTACCACATGGACCCGGCATCTTAAGCTTAAGAGAAGCATAATGTGGAACCGCATTAAAACGAGCGAAAGCTGTTCTTCCGAGTAGTGCTTGATAGCCGCTTCGGAATGGATCAATGTCGAAGTCTAACTTCTCATTTCGGTAGTTGTCGGGTGAACCAAACACAAACTCTAGTATTAGAGAGCCCGTGGAGCAGGCCTCTGGGCCTGGTATTACTCCCTTGAAGATAATATTACCGTGGCTGATTTTTGTCGGGTCTATCCCCATTTCGCGGACTGTGTCCTGATATATCAGATTAAGACTACTATCGCCGTCCATAACGACTCGTGTGAGATGGTATCCGTTTACTATTGGGTCTAACACCAAGGCAACCAATCCTTCATGCCGGATGTAGTGCTTTGCTGGCGAGGTTCGTCCTTGTCTTGGCTTGGTGTCTCCCTCCCCTTGTGTTCGGCGTTTAGCTTACCAGCCGGCTTGAAGACCCAGCATTCTCTGTGGGTGTGATTTGCAGGTTTATCAGGGGTGCCATGAATCTGACATAGTTTGTTTAGAATCTTTTTTAGGCTGGACGGTCCATCTCTGCTGACTTTGAAAGGCTTTTTCCGCTGACCTGGTCGAGAGCCCCTGAATCCGGTGTTTACCGCCGTATTAACTGGGATATCTTCTTTATTTTGATGCTTGCTTTTACTGCATCATGGTTTTCCATTGCTATCCGTGACTTCGGCTGTGCTTGGATCGCTGGTGCTACTGCGGGCTAACCAGCTATCTTCGCCCGCGCAAAAGCGGGTCATGAGGCTTGTCAGGGCTGCCATTGTTCTTGGTTTTTCTTGGCCGAGGTGTCTGGCGAGCCATTCCTCTCGGACGCTGTGCTTGAAAGCTGCTAAGGCTTTAGCGTCCGGGCAGTCGACGATTTGGTTATTCTTAGTGAGAAACATGTTCCAAAGCTTTCAGGCTGACTGTCCAGGCTGTTGAATTATATGACTTAAATCATCTGCATCCGGAGGTTGGACATAGGTCCCTTGAAAATTAGCCTGAAAAGCATCCTCGAGCTCCTCCCAACTTCCAATTCAATTTTCGGGGAGGCTTTTCAGCCAGTGCCGAGCTGGTCCTTTAAGCTTGAGGGGGAAGTACTTGATGGCGTGGAGATCGTCTCCGCGAGCCATATGGATATGGAGGATAAAGTCCTCAATCCAGACCCCAGGGTCTGTGGTCCTGTCGTACGCCTCTATGTTCACTGGTTTAAATCCTTTTGGAAATTCATGGTCCAGCACCTCATCGGTGAAACATAGGGGGTGTGTGGCACCCCTGTATTTGGATGTATCACGGCGTTCATACGGTTGTAGTATTTGGTTTTGATTTTGTGCCGGAGCGCGCTTCCTAGGTCCATAAATGGATCTGGTCATACTGGATTTTTGGCGCAAGTCTTCACGTAGATCGTGTGTTGACTTATGTGCGGCCTTGTTTGCCTCTCTATCGTGGCCACAAGATGGTTGATCCGGCCGGTTGGTCGTTTTATTTTTCGGCTGTGTGGGCTCTGAGGCCTCATCGTCAAATTCAGGCAGTAGCTTGCACTTTGGATAGCTCTTTGTGTGGTAACTTCCACCGTACTTTTCTTCGTTGTCGAGCACTTTGTTCCATCTGCAGCTGAGCGTATTTTGTGCGGCCTTAAGCCTTTGCTTCTGCTTCTTCAGACTCCTCGCTGTGGCAATAAGCCTTCTGCGGAGGTTCTCTTGTTCCAAGTGCCTTTCCGGGATGATGTGTGCATCTTCGTCCAGACTGTTTTCCTCCCCGGAGAGAGGTTGATGAGCTTTATCCTCGGCGTCGCCGTGTTCGGATATTGGATCCGTACTATGTTCGCCATTTGCAGTTTAGTTGTGGTCTGCCGCTGGGTCAATATGGTCGTCGTTTCCTCTGGAGTCAACTGGGGTGTTATTTTCTCTTGTGCTATTATCGCTGTTTTTTCTATGGCGAGACTTAGAGCGGCGCCGCTGACGTTGGCGCTTGGGTTGCTTCTTGGAGGGGTCATCCTCCGCTGTCTCGTCACCATTGCCTTCTTTGGGGGTGTCCACCATGTATATATCATATGATGGGGTGGCTGTCCAGCGCTCTGTGGGCACTGGTTCCTATTCCTCTCCTGCATCGTCGTCCATGCCGTCGATGTCTTCAGAGTCGAAATCGAGCATGTCGGTTAATTCGTCGACAGAGGCTACTAAGTGGGTGGTGGGTGGGTAGCGAATTTCTTCGTCGTCCGCATCCCATCCTAGCCGGACATAGTTCAGCCAAGGTTCTCCTGACAAAGAGAGGGACCTTAATGAATTTAGCACATCGCCCCAAGGCGAGTGCTGAAAGATATCCACGGAGGTGAACTCCATGATCGGTGCCCAATCGGATTCGATGGGCACGGATGCAGGCAGTTCGGAGCCCGTGGTCGGGGACGAATCCAATGGTTCGGCAACACGGCTCTCGTAAGGGGTGAAGTCAGTATCCGGCTCTATCGCCACTGAGAGTGCAGCCTCCATGGTGGGGTCTATCGACACATCCTTAGATGGCGCAATTTGCTCCGGATTGAAGGCCGGAGTAGTTGCGGGTGTGATCTCCCGAACACTGTCCAACGGCAGAGCTAAATCATGCTCGTCGTGATCGTGCGGCGCACCTGACATGGGCTCGAATCCGTCAAAGATCAAGTCTCCGTGGATGTCGGCAGTGTAGTTTAAGTTTCCGAACCTGACCTGACGGCCAGGGACGTAGCACTCGATTTGCTCCAGATAGCCAAGCGAGTTGGCCCACAATGCGAAGCCGCCGAATACGAAGATCTGTCCGGGGAGGAAAACCTCACCCTGGTGAAGGAGCCATCAAGCCTTACGGTGAAGGCACATTGGAACTCTCAATGAAAGCACCAATGGCGATGTCAAAACCGGCGGATCTCGGGTAGGGGGTCCCGAACTGTGCATCTAAGGCGGATGGTAACAGGAGGCAAGGGACACGATGTTTACCCGGGTTCAGGCCCTCTCGATGGAGGTAATACCCTACGTCCTACTTGATTGATCTTGATGATATGAGTATTACAAGAGTTGATCTACCACAAGATTGTAGAGGCTAAACCCTAGAAGCTAGCCTATGGTATGATTGTATGTTTTCCTACGGACTAAACCCTCCGGTTTATATAGACACTGGAGGGGGCTAGGGTTACACAGATTCGGTTACAAGGGAGGAGATCTACATATCCGTATTGCCAAGCTTGCTTTCCATGCCAAGGAGAGTCCCATCCGGACACAGGACGAAGTCTTCAATCTTGTATCTTCATAGTCCAACAGTCCGGCGAAAGGATATAGTCCGGCTGTCCGGAGACCCCCTAATCCAGGACTTCCTTGGAGGGATCGAGGCGAACCCGGAGAAGATCAAGGCCATTGAGGGCATGAGCCCTGTCGGATGTGGGGTTCCGGCAAACCCTTAAGGTTCGAACACTAGGGTGCACGCTGTCGGATGTGGGGTTCCGGCAAACCCTTAAGGTTCGAACACTAGGGTGCGCGCGAAGTCTTTTCCTCCCACCAATTTACGCCCTAGCTCTCTAAGATCTCGCGGACGAACTCGACGAACTCGCAGTATGGAAAGACACAAGATTTATACTAGTTCGGGCCACCGTTGTGGTGTAATACCCTACTCAAGTGTGGTGGTGGTGGATTGCTTCTTAGGCTGATGATGAACAATACAATGGGAAGAACAGCCTCCTGAGCTTGAGGTGTTCTTGTGCTTTGCTAACTTGTGAGGCTGAGAGTGATCTCAGATCTCTCTCCCTGCCTATGGTGGTGGCTAGTCCTACTTATAGAGGCCCTAGTCCTCCTCCCAAATCTTGAGCGGGAAAGGAGCCAACAATGGCGGGCCAATTTGAAGGGGGACAACTAGTACAAGCTATCCTCACAAAAGTAGACTTCGCCTACCAAAGGCTCTGGTGGTGACGCCCTCTGGGCTCCACGATGACCTCCGTCTTCCCGTCCTTCTGGTCTTGGTCTTGTTGCACCAAAATGGCAACCTTTGCCTGATGCCTCGGTACTCCTCGCCTGCACTGGTTTCCTTAGCACCAAAGAGGAAACAAGGAAACTGTGCGCGTTGGCGCCCGCCTGGTGCCGATCGTCATGGCTTACGTCACGAGAGCCTCGTGAGGTTCGCCTCGCCTTGATATCTCCGCTCCTCTTGAGCCTGCCTGACTAGGCCGCTCCGGAAGAGGTCTTGTGTCCTCTGCCTCGTGAGGCTTGGCCCCTCGCGAGGGTCTGGCATGCCTTGTTGATGACGGTGGGCCATATGGCCTCCTAGCTTAGCCATGCCGCGGGCCAAAGGCAGGCAAGTCTAGGGACCCCCTTTCCCAGAATGCCGACAGTAGCCCCCGGGCCCAAGGTGCGCTCGGTCTTGGCTTTGTGGCGAAGCCAACGGTCAAGTATGGAGCACCGCAGGCCCCGAAAGCCTACGGCCTCGGTTGAAGCGTGGCGGTTTAATTGGACGTGGGCGTCTCCGCTTCCCCACGTTGCCTCGGCAACTGCACAACTTGACGAGTCCCTGCGACATGCAAGGAAAGCCATCATTACCTACGATCGTGGGAGGTGCCGGTTGGCCTTCTCTTGCTATAAATGGGGAGGGGGCGGAGCCCCTGTTTCCCATCTCTTCCTTGCTCGCTTGCTTCTTCCTCGCTCCACTGCTAGCTTCTTTTCCCTTGCTTCGTTGATAGCACCAATGGCGCCTATCAGAAGGTTCTCCGCCAAAGAAAAGGGGAAGGCCCCCCGAGATGTCCTGGAGCAACTTCCGCCGAAGAAGAGGTCGATCCATCGCTGTGAAGAAGCGGCGAAGCAGGTGGTGACGAGGCCTTGGTGCGAGCGGCATCCCCCAGGGTATCCGCTACCCTTATATGCCCAAGCCAAGGACTTAAGAAGGTGGAACGACGAGCAGCGCCGCCGGCGCCGAACCCGGAGTCGCCGCGCCGCGGCGACGCGTGCTGTCGCCCTAGGAATCCACGCCGTGGACTCCTCGCGTGAGCTGGTGCTGTGGGCGCCGATGCCCCAAGCTCTTGGATCCACTTCCCGTGGTTCTTTTCTGACGTGATGCCGCTGAGGGGGCCTCTCGAGCTCTGGTTGCAGGACGCCGACTGTGGCGCTCCAGCGACGGGAGCGGAGATCGAAATGGTCCCCACCGACAAGATCTTCATGACCCGCAGCTGGGGCGAGATCGCGCGGGTCCGCCACGCGAGGGGCGCCCTCGTGATCCACCTTGAATACAATGACGTCTCCACCCTCTTCTTCAAGGTCTTCTATGCTGAGGGCTGTCGCTTGGAGTGCTGCTCCGGAGAGGAGCGCGAGGCTGATGCGCGCTCCACTCAGGACCAGTCCAGCAGCAGCAGCCCTTGGGAGTCCAGCAGCTCTCCTGAGCTCTACAAGACTCCGGAGACGAGCGATGACAGCTATGTGCCCCCGAGCTCTCACCGCGCTCGGAGCAGTGCTGTCGCGTCCCGCCGCCGCCGCCGCTGATCTGGATGAGGTTGGCGCCGGCCTCCCGTGGCCCATTGTTGATGATGGTGTCCGCCACAGGGGGTGTAGATAGGGTCCTCCTTAGTTTTAGCTTTCGTTTCCTGCGAAGAATCATGAAGCGTCCCGTGGGGGCATGTAAGGGTCTGTAATGTCTTTTGTGCTTATCTTCCCTGTTATGAAGATTTGATAAACTCGCATCTCGTTAAGGCTTGGTCCCCCTTTCTTTCTTTGCGATAGCTTGTTGCTCTACACCGATAGGTCCCGGTCCCCAGGCAGGCTACAGCCGTCGCTGGTATGCCTGGTCACATGTCGTGGTCAAGGCCAGGAGGTGTGCGGCCCGAGGTCCAGTAAAAGCCCCTGAGGCGCGATGCTCAGGAGGTCCCCCTTAGCACTCAAGTAGCCATGGTAAGGGGAGAAAGGGAGTTGACGTGGCCGCAACAGGATTGCGGCAAGGCATGAGTATCCATAAGGCCCAGACATTTAGACAATCCGAGGGCGAGACTTATCTTGTGAACTTTGTGGCGATTCCTGACATTGCGCTGGGGCTACGTGCCAACTCGTGCGGCATAGCCAGGCCGGCCCATACAAGTTTCCCTCCTCCCATGCTTTCCTTAGTGCTCTGAGTCCTCAGGTGCCGGCCCTCGAGCGAGCTCAGCCGCCGCTGGTATGCCAGGTCGCGATGCCGTGGTCAAGGCCAGGGGTGAGCGCTGGAGAGCCAGTAAGAGCTCCTGAGTTGCGATGCTCAGGATCCCCCCTTTTAACGCGCAAGCAAATTGCACGAGAGAAAAAGAGACTCGTGGTGCCACCTGCTATCCTCCCCGTGTGGTCCCTGTGAACAGGCACAAGAAGAACATGGTTTGCCATTACAGCCGTCAGCCTGCCACTGGTTGGTCCGGATGAAGTGAAGGCACTGAGGGCCTGGTGACGTGCGCGAGGCATGCCGCGAGCCAGAGGTCGACCGCTCAGATTTGTCGACGTGGCAGGGACGGACCCATGCACCAGCGTCGTGCCTATGAGGAGGCCCCGTGGGAGGCGATGATCGAGCAGGTGATAACCGTTGGCAGGTTAAGCAAGGAAGGCACATCAGCTTGGGTAAATGCAGGAAGATACATGCCACTGGGTCTGGCCCGAGCGGCTTGGGGATGATGCAGCCCGAGGGGCGCCCCCAGCAAGGTAAGCTAAAGACATAAGCAAATGGGATACATGCCATAGGGACGGACCCACACGGCCTGGGAATAATGTAGCCCAAGGGGCGCTCCCAACTTAACGAGCTTGCATGATGTCACATGGTTCTGTAGACGAAGCAGAGTTGGTGCAGCTGAAGGCGTGCGTCAAAGAAAGGACTCCTCGTGAGCCACCGGAGCCTTGAGCCTCGGGAGGCTCTGGGGGCTCAGGAGGCTTCCCAAAGACCGTATCCATTATCTCCAGGACGACGCGGTGTCTGGCCTCTTGGTCCGCCAGGTCATGCCGGATGGTGCGTTAATAGGCCGACGCGACACTCGGCAAGCCGAGGGGCATGCGAACGTAGCTGTGTGACGGGCCCCCACAACGGCCCACACGCAAGGTCCAGAAGCGCTCCTGAGACACGACCTTGTTGAGCCCTGGGACGTCGATGCAGACACGCAGCTCAACACCCTCGCCTGGGTGGCGAGCCGTGCCCTGTGAGTAGCTGTCGCCGCGCATGGCTCTTTCGTCTTGCAGTTCCTGTGTGGTCTTAGCGATGAACTCTTAAGCGGTGGGCACCCCTTGCCCTGCGTCCTCCTGGGGAAGATGTGCCGCATGGCACGCCTCCCTCGTGAGGTTGGCAAGGCCTGAGTCCCTCCAGAAGAGAGCCCCCGAGCCCTGCCCGAGGAGGGCGCTGGGCGCGCCTTCCTATGCGATGGAGGGTGGCGCCCTTGGGACGGACGCTGATCCTGACGAGGCTCCCGCCGCGACGCCATCCTCCTGAGGTCCTGCACGACGCAGCTACTTCTTCTTGGCGATGGCCTCCGAAGGGCCCTCACTTCTACTGTCGGGGTCGTCGATTGCTGGAGCTTGGAAGGCGCGCTCAAGGGAGCACACCGCATCCCTTTCTTCACACGGGGCCGTGATGACCCCACCACTTCCAGGCATCTTGAGGACGTTGTAACCGTGGTGGGTGACCGCCATGAACTTTGCCAGGGCCGGATACCTGAGGATGGCATTGTACGGCAGGAGGATGTGCGCGATGTCGAAGTCGATGAGCTCGGGGCGGTAGTGGTCGCGTGTGCCGAAGGTGACAGGCAGGCGGACCTGCCCTATCGGTGTGGTGGAGCCGTCGGTCACTCCTGAGAAAGGTTTGGTAGGTTGGAACTGCTCATATGGCACTTGGAGGTTGTCGAAGGTGTCGACGGACAGGACGTTGAGCCCTGCACCGCCGTCGATGAGAGTCTTGGTAACCTGCACATTGCTGATGACTGGGGAACACAACATCGGGAGGACGCCGGTGGTGGCCACGGACTTGAGTTGATCTGCCGAGTCGAAAATGATGGTGCACTGGGACCACTTAAGTGGGCGCGCGGCTTCAAGCTTGGGGAGCGCCGCGTTCACCTCGCGAGCGAACCGTTTGAAGATGCACTGAGAGGATGGGGCCTGGGAGCCGCCCAAGATGCAGGTGATTGCACGCGGCTCCTGGAAGCCCCCAGCCACCTCGTCCTGATGTTGGTCGTCGTTCCTTCTTGGCGGCAGTGGAGGAAGAACGGTGTTGCCTTGGGGGCGATCCTCATGAGGCTGGTCCCTCCAGGGCCCCTCGCGAGGATGGTCCTGCCAGCGGTCCTCACGAGGCCTGTCGCGCCATTCCTGGCGCGGGCCGCGGTCGTCCCAGCGTCTGCCTCCTCGTCCTCCTCCATGGCCGTAGCTCCGGTCGCTGTGCTCGGGGCGTCGACCGTAGCGTCCCTCGCGTAGGGCTCGGAGCTCTTGGCAGTCGCTGGTGTTGTGTGTGTTCAGGTTGTGGAAGGCACAGAACGGTCGGCTGTTCTTGGATGACTCGGGTTGATCTTTGCCCCGTTTGGTATCGGGCTCCGCAGCCAGCACTACCGCTTCCTTGCGCTTCACGTCCTTGGCCTTGGCTTTCTTCTCCTCTATGCCTGCGGCTGGCAGCTCAAGGAGGGAAAGGCGCCCCTCCTCAGCTCTCGCCCACTTGGTCGCCAGGTTGAACAGCTCCTGAGACATGCAGAGCTCCTCGTGGATGGCGAGCTCTTCCTTCATCTTGACTTCATGGACGCCATCGGAGAATGCGGAGATGATGGCCTCATCCGTGACCTTGGGAATCTTGAGGTGGGTGCTGTTGAAGCGCTGGATGTACTTCTGGAGGGTCTCCCCTGGTTGTTGCTTGATGCGGCGCAGGTCGGTCGTGGCCGGCGGGCGGTCGTGAGTGCCCTGGAAGTTGGCGACGAAGCAGTCGCGCATCTCGTCCCAGGAGGAGATCGAGCCGTGCTGCAGGTTCAGGAGCCAGGTGCGGGCCCCATCCTTGAGAGCCATGGGAAACCAGTTTGCCATGACTTTCTCGTCGTCGTCGGCTGCTTCCATGCTCAGCTTGTAGAGCTGCAGGAACTCTGCGAGATCGGCGGTGCCGTCGTAGCAAGGAGGCAGATCCGGCTTGAACTTGCCCGGCTAGGTGATGTTGCGCAGCTCGGGGGTGAAGGCGTGGAAGCCGGCCGTGGTTACTGGGGCCCGCCTTGGAGGTGGAGCTTCGTCTTGTCGAGGTCCGTGCGGTGCCCGCGGGAAGTGCGGGTGTAGCTTCTTGCGGCCGTGAGATTTCTTGGCAGCTTCTCTCTTCGCGCGCAGGCACTGGGCGTGGCGGATCACACCGCGGGGCTGCACACCTTGGTGTTAAGGCGCCGTCTTTGGGCTGGGATGGTGGAGGCGCGCCTCGGGCCTCGTCGCCCGTGGCTGGCTGGGGGTGAGGCCGAGAGAAGGACGGCGCCGTGGAGCCCCCTGCGGCGTGAACGAGCTCGGCGACGCGGTCAAGCCACTCCTCATAGAGGTCGTCGACTGGGCGGTAGCGCAGGAGCTCGTTTTTGGTGATGAGTGCGGCCTGCGCCTCCATGGGAGCGCAGTGTGCATGAGATGAAGAGCCGGCTGGGGCCAGCGATGGAGTGGCGGTGCGGTCGTCCTGCCGCACAGAAGGATGCAGCGAAGACGCTTGCTGCTCGTTCCCCACCGGGCCGGTGGCAGCATTGGCGATGGGAGACGGAGAATGACATGGTGGCCCGCCGATGGGAGTCGTCTGAGCGACGCGGGCGGTGAGAGCAGCCCGACGCTCAGGTCGAGCACGGCGAGCGTCCGCCATGGAGACGATGAAGCGATGGAGCGATGAACTGATGGAAGGAGAGCTACGGCGCACCCCTACCTAGCGCGCCAAATGTCGGATGTGGGCTTCCGGCAAACCCTAAAGGTTCGAACACTGGGGTGCGTGCTGTCGGATGTGGGGTCCGGCAAACCCTTAAGGTTCGAACACTGGGGTGCGCGCGAAGTCTTTTCCTCCCATCGATCTACGCCTTAGCTCACTAAGATCTCGCGGACGAACTCGACAAACTCGCAACACGGAAAGAGACAATATTTATACTGGTTCGGGCCACCGTTGTGGTGTAATACCCTACTCCAGTGTGGTGGTGGTGGATTGCCTCTTGGGCTGATGATGAACAATACAATGGGAAGAACAGCCTCTTGAGGTTGAGGTGTTCTTGTGCTTGGCTAACTTTTGAGGGTGAGAGTGATCTCACATCTCTCTCCCTGCCTATGGTGGTGGCTATTCCTACTTATATAGGCCCTGGTCCTCCTCCCAAATCTTGAGCGGGAAGGGAGCCAACAATGGCGGGCCAATTTGAAGGGGGGCAGCTAGTACAAGCTATCCTGACAAAAGTGGTCTTCGCCTGCCAAAGGCTCTGGTGGTGACGCCGTCTTGGGCTCCACGATGACCTCCGTCTTGCCGTCCTTCTGGTCTTGGTCTTGTTGCACCAAAATGGCAACCTTTGCCTGATGCCTCGGTACTCCTCGCCTGCGCTGGTTTCCTTATCACCAAAGAGGAAACAAGGACGATGTGCACGCTGGCGCATGCCTGGCGCCCGCCTGGTGTCGATCGTCATGGCTTACGTCACGAGAGCCTCGTGAGGTTCGCCTCGCCTTGATAGCTCCGCTCCTCGTGAGCCTGCCTGACTAGGCCGCTCCAGAGGAGGTCTGGTGTCGTCCGCCTCACGAGGCTTGGCCCCTCGCGAGGGTCTTGGATGCCTTGTTGATGACGGTGGGCCATACGGCCTGCTAGCTTAGCCATGTCGCGGGCCGCAGGCAGGCAAGTCTGGGGACCCCCGTTCCCAGAACGCCGACAAGCCCACCGCAGACCCTCAAGGAAATGCAGAAGCTGGCTGGTCAGGTGACTGCATTGGGGCGCTTCATCTCCAAGCTGGGAGAGAGCGCCTTACCCTTCTTCAAGCTGACGAAGAAGAAGGGCCCGTTCGAGTGGACTCCGGAGACCGACCGAGCCTTCCAATACCTCAAGAGATACCTAACCAACCCTCCGATGATGGTGGCGCCATGGCCTCTCGAGCCTCTAGTACTTTATCTTGCCGCCAACCCATACTCCGCCAACGCTGCGCTAGTGGCGGTTCGGGAGGAGCACCAGGCCAAGAGTGTGCCGTGCCAAGCTACGTCGCCAGCCGAGATGACGCAAGATCAGGAAGGCGCAGCTAGAGCCATAGCGGCAGCAACAGAAGACCATGCTCGGCAGGATGACACAGTAGAGATTCCCGCGAGCAATCAGGCGCCAGGGGTTCCACCACCTCAGGAGGCACCCCAGCTTGCACAAGACGCGAGGCTCACCAACACACCGGTCCTTGTCGAGCACCCGGTGTATTTCATCAGCACGGTGTTGAGGGACGCGAGGGCACGATAGTCCATGCCTCAGAAGCTCCTGCTCGCGCTCCTGGTGGCCTCGCGCAAGTTGCGGCACTACTTCCAGGGCCACCCTATCAAGGTCATCTCGGCCTACCCATTGGAGAGGGTGCTCAGGAGCCCCAACTCCACTGGAAGGGTCGCTGAGTGGAACATCAAGCTACAGGCGTTCCAGATGGAGTTCAGCACCACCAGGGTCATCAAGGGAGCCGCGCTCGCTGATTTTGTGGCGGAATGGACGGATGCCCCGGCACTTGAAGTGGGTGAGGACCGGTCTACCTCGCCAGGAAGTGAGGCGCGCAACGGATGGGTCATGTAGTTGATGGTGCCTTCGCGCACTAGGGCGCGAGGGCTAGAGCAGTACTCATCTTGCCCATGCAGGACAAGATCTACTACGCTATGCAGCTCTGCTTTCAGCAGGGCAAGAAGGTCTCCAACAACATCGCAGAATACGAAGGTCTCATGGCTGGCTTGAAGGCCGCGGCAGCTCTTGGGGTAAAGCGCCTCACCGTGAGGGGTGACTCACAACTCCTAGTCAACTTCTCCAACAAAGTATATGAGCCAAAGGACGAGCACATGGAGGCGTACCTCACAGAGGGACCAGGGGAAGGAGTTGCTGATTGACATACACGGCAGGGACTGCGGACACCACTCGTTGTCACAGACTCTTGTCGGCAAGGTGTTCCGCAGTGGATTCTACTGGCCCACGGCGCTCAATGACGCAGCTGAGCTGGTGAAGTCCTGCGAAACTTGCCGGTTCCACACCAAGCAGATCCATCAGCCAGCTCAGGGCCTCCAGACTATACCGCTCACATGGCCGTTCGTGGTTTGGGGGCTAGATATATTGGGCCCATTCCCTCGAGCGCCAAGGGGCTACCGCTACCTCTACGTCGCCATCGACAAGTTCACCAAGTGGGAGGAAGTGGAAGCCGTCCGCACCATCCCAGCTGGTTCTGCGGTTAAGTTCATCAAGGGCCTCATGAGCCGTTTCGGGGTCCCCAACCGCATCATCACCGACAACGGCTCGCAGTTCACCAGTAACCTCTTCGAGACATACTGTGCTAACCTTGGAACGCAGATCTGCTACGCTTCGGTGGCGCACCCCAGGAGTAATGGCCAGGCTGAACGTGCCAACGCGGAGGTCCTGAGAGGCCTCAAGACCAGGACCTTCAAGAAGAAGCTTGAGGCCTGCGGCAGGGGCTGGTACGACGAGCTCCAGTCCGTGCTGTGGTCCATCCCCACCATCGCCACTAAGCTGACGGGAGAGACCCCGTTCTTCCTTGTCTATGGAGTCGAAGCGGTCCTCCCTCATGAGGTCACGCATTGCTCTGCATGGGTCCTGGCGTTTGATGAAACGCGGCAGGACGCCACGCAGGGGATGGACCTCGTACTGGGGGAGGAACGTCACCGCGAAGCTGCACTAAGGGCGGCAAGGTACGAGCAGGCACTACGACGATACCACTATCGCAACATCTGCTCCAGGACGCTCGAGGCATGCGACCTCGTCCTGAGGCGGGTCCTCTCCAGGGAAGGGTTGCACAAGCTCTCACCCATGTGGGAGGGCCCGTTCAGGGTCGTCCATATCTCCAGGCTTCGCGCCATGCGCCTGGAGACATAGGACGGGGTGCCCATCCAAAACGCCTGGAACATCCAGCACCTCCAGAAGTTCTACCCATGAAGCAAGTCCTAGTGCCTATGAAGCAAGGTCCAGTGCCTGTGAAGAAAGGCCAGTGCCTGTGAAGAAGGCCCGGTGCCTATGAAGAAGGCCTGGTGCCTATGAAGAATCGCCGCCCGTGACACTCTCACATAATAATGAGTGGGGTTGTACATGCCCCGGAGTCTCTGGAGTGCCTCCCTCGGG
Source organism: Triticum urartu (assembly GCF_003073215.2). NCBI lineage: Eukaryota > Viridiplantae > Streptophyta > Magnoliopsida > Poales > Poaceae > Triticum > Triticum urartu. The sequence goes on along the minus strand of NC_053024.1, from coordinate 343,214,789 downwards.
CCTTAGGGGCTCCCTCCCACGCCTAGTGGCAGCACTTAGCTCCGCGCTGGTGAGAAGACTTGAAGACTAGACTAGGTGCCGGACGCGGCTTTTCATTTGCTTTCCGTAGTTTGCTCGCCTTCTCTTAATCGGAGTTTGCTTCTGGTGTTCCTTGCTGATTTTCTTCCGTCACCTTTTGCCGCCTTTTCCGAATATAGTTCGCTTATGTTGTCTCTCTCTCTTACCTCGCGAGGGGGCTAGGCAGGTGCCTTTGCGAGGGTTTCTTCCTCTTGTGTTGGTCCTTCTCTCTGCCTTCGGTCTGCTTTCTCGTGAGGCACCCTCGTTCGAGCCCACAAGCCGGCACATCTCTCCTAATCCGTGCCCCTCGGGTACCGTGATATGAAGCGCTGGGTCAAGGCTCGGGTGAGTGATAAGTCTCCTAGCGAGCCTCCTAACGAATTTTTTGCCGTTCCTGAGCAACCACTAAGCCAAGACGGGCACAAGGAAACAAGTTCCTCGTGAAGAAGAGGCTGCCCCGAACGCGCCAGGCTAAGTTATCTCCGCACAAAATAACGACACAGCACGGAAATAACAAGCATATCCTAATGATTGAGGAATCACAGTTCGATACACGCCCCTCCGGGCCCATACTGTTTTCATTTTGATGCTGGAAAGAAAAGAGGAACAAAACAAAAGCGGCGTTGTAGCGAACCACGGGGGAAGGCCTCCAGCAACGTCCTGAGCTCAGCCGGATCCCTCCTCGTGCTTCACGGAGGCGCGACGACAAGACGACCCGCTACCACCTTCGAAGCGAGCGAGCAAGGCATGGCGGCTGGTCGTAGCCGCCGCTGCTGGAGATTTCGCCAAGAGAAGAGGCACAGTAGCTGGACGAGGCACGACCGGCGGGCTCACCCTCGTCGCGGCCATCGCCGAGATCGAGCACCTCCTCGCCGTCGTTTGTCTCGGGGCAGCACCCGGCGCGGCGACCATCTTCCCCGAACACCCTCACATAGAGGGTCGCATCACCGTCATACTTGAAATGGAGGGTGCACCGCCTACCCAGGCCGCGCGCGCGCAAACGTCTGCCAACCACGGGCCAGAGCTATGTTGTCCGCGGCGGAGACTTCAACTGCGATCCAGGAGGCCCTGCAGCAGCAGCCGTCCGCCTGCAGCCAGAGCCCGCTTGGACCAGAGGCCGGCAGCTCGTCGACAAAGAAGCGCGGAAGCTGAAACCAGTTGCCGGCCGGATCCTCCGACCAGACAACGAACTCCGGCAGCACCTCTGCCGAGTGGAAGCGTGGCCGGGGAGGCCGCACAACCACATCACGTCTCACCTCATCGACGGGGCTGTCGCGACCGGACCGACCCCCACCACGTGCAGCGGCACCACCCCGGGAGAGGGGGGCCACGGCGGGAGTCATGGTGTGCTTGCGGGGACGGCCGTGTCCCCACTTGGGCGTCGGGGAGCCGGGCCCCTCACGAGGGGCCTTTCGTTTCTCCGCGGCGAAGAACCTCTTCGACGGTGCCATTGGAGTCAGTGGTCGAGCAGAGGAGGAAGAAGCAGGAGAAATGTGAAGAAGTGGGTGACGGGGGCTCCGCCCCCTTCCTCATTTATAGTAGGAGAAGGCCAACCAGCGCCACCCACGATCACAGGTAATGATGGTTTTCCTTGCATGTCGTAGGGACTTGTCAAGTCACGTAGTTGCTGAGGCAGCATGGGGAAGCGGAGACGCCCACGTCCAATCAACTGACATGCGTCAACCGAGGCCGCAGGCTTTTGGGGCCTACGCGCTCCGCGCTTGACCTTTTGCTTCACCTCGAAGCCAAGCCCGAGCGCGCATTGGGCCCGGGGGCTACTGTCAGCGTTATGGGAACGGGGGTCCCCAGTGTCACACCCTAGCTAGTTCATGCATTAGAGTGTTGCATCATGTTTATTTTCCCAGAAAACTGAAATGGGGATGACAGAACCCCCAGCACCCCCCTTGGAACAACTAGGGTTTACTAAAAACTTTTTCAGTGAACCTGAAATGCCCTTCTAAAAAGTCCACCCTTTTTTTTTGGGTTAAAACCTTTGACAAAAACGGTGCACACTTTTCTAGGACATCATAAGGTCATTGGATTAATTCATTACTAATTGCATTTGGGCAATTTAAATCCTATAAATATCTTAAAATGCCCAAAAAAACCTGAAAGTATTTTTAGGCTTATTTTCAAATGTGCCTCTGAATATTTTCAGGTTTTTCCTAAATGAAATAGTAGTTTTACTATTTCAGAACACAAAACGGAATAAATAGAAAAAAGAAAAGACAGAGAGAAAGGAAACTAACCTGGCAAAGCCACCAGCCGGCCCACCTGGCGGCCTAGCACTCATGTGCGAAAACTATTTTACAGTGGTGTCTCATAGGATGGCTTAGCCAAGAGTCAAAGCTGGCTTGCTGCAATAACTCCACCACCTTCTTGAGAATGAGCATGTATAGTAGGATCTGTTGTAAGACTTGCTGAGTACCTTTGTACTCATGTTGCTTTAATTACTGTTTTTAGACGACAACACCGCCCCCTCCGATGGGTTTTACGTAGACATCGATGTCGATGAGTAACTTGCCACCCAGGTGGTGATTCTGGCCATGGAGGGCACTATGTAGATAGACAGGCTTCGACAAGCCTTCTTTCTTTCTAGTGTCTCTACTCAAACTTATTTGCTTCTGCATGTGCTTGTATGCTTGTATGACTTGAGTGTCGGGTCTTGTGACCCCTACCTATATGAACATGTTATGTATGGCTCTCCGGAGCCATTAAATAAAGTACTTGAGTTGTAGAGTTTTGTTGTGATGCCATGTTGTATTTACATATATCAAGCATATTGTGTGTATGATTGAAATGCTTGGTATGTGTGGGATCCAACAATCTAGTTGTTTATTCTTGGCAGCCTCTCTTATGGGGAAATGTAGTCTAGTGCTCCTTGAGCCATAGTAGTCCGCTACAACCCGGTTCACCGGAGTCCTGCTAGCCCAGCACTACTGCTCAGGACACTTGTCTGGCCGGCATGTGTTTCACTTCGTTCCTATGTCTGTCCCTTTGGGGAAATGTCACGCGGTGACATCCGGAGTCCTGCCTAGCCTGCTACAGCCCAGGTTCCCCGGAGTCCTGTTAGCCCAGTGCTACAGCCCGGATTCACACGCTGTTGACCGACATGCTCGATGTGATTCATATATGCCTGTCCCCATAGGTCTGTGCCGCTTTGGGTTCACGACTAGCCATGTCGGCCCGGGTTCTCTGTCGTATGGATGCTAGCGACACTATCATATACGTGAGCCAAAAGGCGCAAATGGTCCCGGGCCTTGGTAAGGCGACACCCGTGGGGATACCGTGCGTGAGGCCGCAAAGTGATATGAGGTGTTTCCGGCTAGATTGATGCGACTTGGAATCGGGGTCCTGACAGCGTTGGCATCAGAGCCGGACTGCCTGTAGGTTCGTTGAGCCAAACTGGTCGATGTCGAGTCTAGAAATGCTTTAGTTATATGTAGGGGAATTTATTGTGGAAGGGAACGTAAGGCTCTTTTTACTCCTCTACCGTATGCCCTCTGATCTGAGTCATTCTCTTCTCATTCTACGTAGGTTAAGGACTAGGCTCTCTTCTCTCTATCAGGTTCACGTGTTACTAATCCGTAGTAGCTTATAGGATTGTTGTTACAAGCCTCAGTATAGTTTCTACTACTTTTAGTATGTTGTCAGTTGAACCAGAACCTTGATATGATGTTGTTGAGTGGTTTTGCAAACTGTTGTGAATGTCTCAAATCTTTTTCTGAGCATTTACAGCCATTATGCTGTCCGATTTCTCCTAGGAAATTCTAATGCCTTTGCATTATTCTGTGCTTGCAGATGGCCACCCGTTCCCAAAACCAAGTGGTTCGTCTGACCCGGTGCCTCGATGTACCCGGTCACACGGCCATGTACGTTCGAGTGATGTTCGAGACAGGCTATCGATGGTATCCGGAATATACCGTCGAGGAGCAGTTCCGAGACTTCAACCAGAGCCATTACCTTTGTACCGTCAGAATTTATCCCTCTTATCCTGGAGCCACTGAACCCCTCCACTGCTCTTATGGGCTTGGGGTTACTATTGAGATGTCTGTGCAGGATGCATCTTACTCAATGATGACTATCATTCGAGCCAGGACTGCCTTGCTTGAGAACACCGATTTCCGCTACATGACAGCCTCACTCCCTGGAGCACAGGGGTACTATCAGGCTTTGTACTATGACTCTACACATGAGGAGTCACTACTCTGCACCACTGCCGAGATGCTCGAGGACAAGGACCGCGAAAATCGGGCCTTGCGGATGGAGCTCTTCAACTCTCGTTCTGATCACTAGGCCACTTTGACTCGGCTTGCACCTACTGTGCAGGCAGGATACATGGAGCTGAGGGACCTGTACCCTGTGCGGTCTGGATTGCCAGATTGTATGGAGTGGCGTGATGTAGGAGGCATCACCCCTCCTCGTGGTCCCCGTCTGCCACCGTTTGTGGGACCAAGGCCACATCCGAGTCCCTATGGTCCGCAAGCTCCACAGGACCGTCTGTTCCCAGATGATCATGTTCCGCTTCCAGGTTTTGGTGGTGACTTTTATGAGGATTACTATGGAGCCGTCTGAGCTAGTAGTAGTTTCACTAGTACTATAATAGTTGTATTCTCCACAGTCCTACGTGACCGTGGGATACGACTTGGTGTGTATCACGCTCCGGAGGTGTAGAAAATAATGTATATGAGCTTGGAATGCCTCCAATGAGATGTAATGTCTTTCATCGTAGTTGTACTCTAGCCTGGGCTTGTACTAAACTATGTACGATGTGTATGACCAATGGTATATATATATATGGCAGTTTCTATATTACCATGTCGTGCAATGAACATCTCAGCATTCCATGTTATCCATTACATTCTGCACTTCCTTGCCAAGATTCTGCCATCCTTGTCTAAACCATTGTCTTGTTTTTCCTAGGATGGTCAACACCCACAGCAACCCTGCTGCCCCGGAGCAGGGGGAAGCCAGTGCAGCTAGGGGTGAAAATCTGCCTCACCCGCCTTCTCTTGCCGAAGTTATGCTGGAGGCAGAAAGAAACAAGTGTGAGACTAACCGCTTGCTGGTGCGGATTGAACAGAACACTGCATGTCATCAGCGAAATGACTTGGTGTCAATCAATGACTTTATCAAGTTGTACCCACCAAAGTTTAATCATCCCGTCGAGCCCCTCGACGTGGATGACTGGCTTCGCAGCATCACCCACAAGCTACGTTCTGCCAACGTAGCTGAAGCTGACAAGGTTACCTATGCTGCCTATCACCTCGAAGGCCCTGCTAGCCTTTGGTGGGAAAACTTTGAGGCTATGCGCCCGGTCAGCCAAATCACTACTTGGGCTGAATTCAGTGAGGCTTTCCGTGAGCATCACATCCCGGAAGGTCTCATGGATCGTAAGAGGGAAGAGTTCTGCAATTTCACCCAAGGCGGACTGACTGTGGATGCTTATAGTCGTGAGTTTGGAAATCTGGCACGTTATGCTCCTGAAGAGGTATCCACCGACCCTAAGAAGCAGGCAAGGTTCCGCAAGGGACTTAGCCCCGAGCTTCGCCGCGATCTTCGTCTGCACGAGTGCACCTCCTTCCAGAAGTTGGTCAATAAAGCCACCAGTGCTGAGATAGGCCAAACTGACTATGACGCTTCACGCAAGCACTCCCGTGATTTTGGTTCTTCATCCGGCTCTGGACCTCAGAAGCGCCGGGTGTGGATTCCAAGCATAGTGTTGCCACCCAGGTTCATTCCGAGGCCATCCTTTGAGGGCGCCTCGCCCCAACCAGCAGTTTGCACCGCCTAAGCCCTATGGTGGCCCCGCTGCTAATGCTGCTCCACGCCCCAGTGTTGTGACATGTTTCAAGTGTGGAGAGCCGGGTCACTACAGTCGGGAGTGTCCCCTGAACAACAACCCCAACCAGTCTGGAAAGTCCGTTGGCCGTGGTAAGCCAGTGGGAAAGACATTCTACGCCAAGCCAGCCACCACTACACGTGGACATGTCAACTATGTCTCAGCTGAGGAGGCTCATGATGATCCTAACGTCGTCCTTGGTACGCTCCTTGTTAATTGCCATCCTGCATCTGTTCTTTTCGATACTGGAGCATCTCATTCATTCATATCTCAGAGCTATGCTTGATTGCATAACACGACATTCTGTGACATGCCCACTACCATGGAAATTCAAACCCCTGGCTCTAGATGGAAAACCTCCAGAGTAAGCCATGGGAATGAAATTATTGTCGATAGACTTGTCTTCCTTTCATCCTTAATAGCTCTCAAGTCCTCGTACATAAAAATCATCTTGGGTATGGACTGGATGTCAGCCCATTATGCTAAGATTGATTGCTCTACTAGAACTGTTCAACTTACTCACCCATCGGGCAAGACAGTCAATGTCTTAACTCGAGTGGCCAAGCGCCAGCTTTACTCCCTAAATGCCAACCCCCTTCCAGACCTTGAAGATATTTCGGTAGTCCGAGACTTCCCGCATGTCTTTCCAGAAGAACTGCCAAGTGTTCCATCTGACAGGGATGTCGAGTTTGTGATAGACCTTGTTCCAAGAACCGTCCCAATTTCTAGAAGACCCTATAAGATGGCACCCTTAGAACTAGCCGAGCTTAAGAACCAACTCGATTAGTCCTTGAAAAAGGGTTTCATCTGTCCTAGTTCCTCTCCTTGGGCTTGCCCCGTCCTCTTCATCAAGAAGAAGGATGGAACGGATCGGATGGTTGTAGATTACCGACCTGTCAACTTGGTCACTATCAAGAACAAGTATCCGCTTCCCAGGATCAACGATCTGTATGATCAGCTCGCTGGATCCTCGGTCTTTTCCAAGATGGATTTGAGGTTGGGCTACCATCAAATCAAAATCAAAAACGGGGACATTCTGAAAACGGCCTTTGTTACTCGTTATGGCCAATACGAGTACACCGTTATGTCCTTCGGTTTAACCAATGCCCCAGCCACCTTCTCTCGGTTAATGAACTCGGTCTTCATGGAGTATTTGGATAAATTCGTCGTAGTATACCTCAATGATATACTCATCTACTCCAAGAGTGAGGAAGAACATGCCAAACATCTAAGGCTGGTATTGATGAAACTTCGAGAGCATTGCCTTTATGCCAAATTCTCCAAGTGTGCATTTTGGTTGCCATAAGTGACCTATCTAGGCCATGTAATCTCTGGTAAGGGTATTGCTATCAATCCCGAGCGAGTTCAAGCTGTCCTTGATTGGACTCCACCTGAAACGGTCAAGCAAGTTCGGAGCTTCCTTGGCTTAGCGAGCTATTGTCGCCGCTTCGTCGAGAATTTCTCCTAGGTTGCTAAACCTCTAACTGAACTCCTCAAGAAAGATAAAAAGTTCGAGTGGACCCCACAGTGTGAGTTCAGATTTTAGGAACTAAAAAGACGCGTGACATCTGCTCCCGTACTGGTACCACCAGATTTCTCCAAGGACTTTATTATCTATTGCGACGCCTTGCGACAAGGACTAGGTTGCATACTCATGCAAGATCGTCAGGTAATTGCCTAAGCTTCACGACAATTACACCCACATGAGGAAAACTATCCCACACATGATCTAGAGCTTGCAACTGTAGTCCATGCACTTAAAACATTGGCGACATTACCTTCTCGGTAATCGTTGCGAGATCTTCACTGATCACCAAAGTTTGAAATATATCTTCACCCAACCGGATTTGAATCTCAGGCAAAGACTCTGGGTCGAGTTGATCTCGGATTACGACTTAGGAATAACTTACACCCCGGGCAAAGCCAATGTCATGGCTGATGCGCTAAGTCGTAAATCTTATTGTAACAACTTGATGTTACAACAAGGTCAACCACTTCTCCATGAGGAATTTCATAAGCTTAACCATCACATTGTTCCTCAAGGATTCCTATCTACCTTGGTGGTGAAACCGACCCTTATGGATCAGATCATAACCGCCCAGCGGTATGACTAGGGAATATCTCGGATCAAGCAGAACATTGCAAGTGGAGCTGCTACGTGTTTCTCTGTGAACGATCAAGGTGTTGTCTTCTTTGAGAACCGCCTGGTAGTTCCCAAGAAACAACAACTATGACAACTGATCCTTAAGGAAGCTCATGAATCCCCTCTCACCATTCATCCCGGTAGTACTAAGATGTATCAAGACCTACGCTAGAGGTTTTGGTGGACTAGGATGAAGAGAGAAATTGCGCAATACATTGCTAATTGCGACGTTTGTTGTCGTGTTAAAGCAGAGCATCAACGGCCTGCTGGCACCCTTCAACCTTTGGCTATTCCTGAATGGAAATGGGATAAAATTAGTATGGATTTCATTACTGGGTTTCCCAGGACCAAGAGAGGGAATAATGCTATCTTCGTCGTGATCAATCGTCTTTCCAAACTAGCCCACTTCCTACCTGTTCGTGAGAGTATCACCGCTAGCCAGCTAGCTGACCTATACATCTCCCGAATAGTGTCTCTTCATGGTGTCCCATTGGAAATTAACTCAGAGCGTGGGAGTCTCTTCACCTCTCGATTTTGGGAAAGTTTCCAAAATGCTATGGGAACTCGTCTCTCTTTTAGCACCGCCTTCCACCCCCAATCAAGTGGTCAAGTAGAGCGAGTAAATCAAATTCTGGAGGATATGCTCCGAGCTTCTGTCATCTCATTCGGAATGGATTGGGAGAAATGCCTTCCATTCACAGAGTTCGCTTATAACAATAGTTATCAAGCTAGCTTGGGCAAAGCTCCTTTCGAAGTTCTCTATGGACGAAAATGTCGAATGCCTCTTAACTGGTCAGAAACCGGGGAAAGACAACTCTTTGGCCCGGATATGATTCAAGAAGCAGAAGAACAGGTTCGCGTTATTCATGAGAAATTGAAAACAGCCCAATCTCGTCAAAAGAGCCAATATGACCGTAAACATAAGCTCATGACTTATGAAGTCGGCGAGAAGGCCTACCTTCGGGTTACTCCGTTAAAGGGAACCCATCGTTTCGGTATCAAAGACAAATTGGCTCCTCGTTACATTGGACCCTTTCGCATTCTTGCCAAACGAGGAGAAGTTGCCTACGAATTGGAACTACCTCCGCATCTTTCCAGAGTTCACGATGTCTTCCACGTTTCTCAACTCAAGCGTTGCTTCGCGAATCCTATCCGTGGAGTGGACCACGAAACGCTTGATCTACAAGATAATCTCACTTATCGGGAATATCCCGTTTGTATCCTTGATCAAGCCGAGCGTACCACTCGACGCCATAACATCAAGTTTCTCAAGGTTCAATGGTCACACCACTCTGAAAAAGAAGCCACTTGGGAAAGGGAGGATCGTCTTCGACTTGAGTACCCCATCTTCTTTCCACCGGATCCTAAATCTCAGGACGAGATTCTTTTGAGTGGGGGTGAGTTGTCACACCCTAGCTAGTTCATGCATTAGAGTGTTGCATCATGTTTATTTTCCCAGAAAACTGAAATGGGGATGACAAAACCCCCAGCACCCCCCTGGAACAACTAGGGTTTAATAAAAACTTTTTCAATGAACCTGAAATACCCTTCTAAAAAGTCAACCCTTTTTGTTTTGGGTTAAAACCTTTGACAAAAATGGTGCACACTTTTCTAGGACATCATAAGGTCATTGGATTAATTCATTACTAATTGCATTTGGGCAATTTAAATCCTATAAATATCTTAAAATTCCCAAATAATCCTGAAAGTATTTTTAGGCTGTTGAGAATATTTTCAAATGTGCCTCTGAATATTTTCAGGTTTTTCCTAAATGAAATAGTACTTTTACTATTTCAAAACACAAAACAGGATAAATAGAAAACAGAAAAGAGAGAGAGGAAAGGAAACTAACCTGGCAAAGCCACCAGCCGGCCCACCTGGCGGCCCAGCACTGTGTTGGCCCGTGCCAGCCAGCTGCTTCGTCCCTGCCAGGCAGGTAGGGAGGTGACGCCGGCGTGCGAGAGCTCGCCACCGCGCCACCTGCTTGCCGCTCGCGCCCGTGTACACTTGGGCGAGCTCCACGTCGCCGCCCCGACCCCGCAGACACCTCGCTCACTCCTCTGTCTCTCTCCCTCGCCCTCTCCTACCATGGCCGACGCCCCTGCCACTGCACCGTCGACGTAGCCGTGCCCTCCGTCATCCTCGCGCCGCGCCACCGTGTCCACGAGCTCCACCGTCGTCGACTATGTCGAGCAGGCCGAGCCCCGAGCGCTCGCCCGCTCTGGAGTCACCCCGACCCCGTCTTCCCCAACTCCGGCCGCCGGAGATCCCCTTCGCCTTCCCCGCAGCACCAGCTCGTCCCCGACCTCCCCGAATTCTCCGACGTGACCGCCGTGAGCTCAGCCACCTCCCCATCCTCTCTGTTTGCCTTCTCGAGCACCGCAACGACCGCACCAAGCTCGACCGCACCCGCCACCGCCACCGCACGTCGCCGTCGTGGCCACAGCCACGTTGGCTCACAACCGAGCACATCATCATCTTCACCGCACTCGCAGGAGCCTGTAGCACCCCCGCATGCTCCTCACCGTGCCTCCTAGCGGCTAGTCCGACCTCGCCCGAACTCCGGCAGCCGCAACGCTCGTCGCCGGCGTCGTTTCCGGCGACCCTGAGCCCAACCGTTGCCACCACTCGACGCGGTTTGCTCCCAGCTACGCATAGGAGGTCTCCGCCGTCCATTTAGTCGTCGGAGTGCAAAACCGCACTGCCCCGCCGCGTCTGGCCTCGCCGGCGGCTAAACGCCGGCGAGTTTGACTCCGCTGACCCGATTTGACCTCGGGTGGGCCCAGTTTGACCCCCACCCCCAGGGTCACTGACGTGTGGGCCATGCCCCTGTTTATTTTAGAATTAGAGTAGTTAACGCTAATTACTTTAGTTAATGGGTTGACTCACTGACATGTGGGCCCAGGCCCTATCTAACCTAGATTAGTGCTAACGTAACACTAACTAACTCTGTTAGTTAGTTGTTACACTGATAGACGGGACCCACTGGTCAGGTTTGACCTGGGCTGGCGCCTTTGACCTGCTGACGTCACCCTGACGCAATGCTGACGCAATAACTCAATTACTGGAATTATTCTTATATAGGAAATTCCATAAAATATTACAAACTTCAAAAATTCATAACTTTTAATCTATAACTCCAAATGCAAAGATTTATATATGAAATTTGATCAGAAAAATTCAATCTTTCCATCTGTAATGGTTTCATGCATGAAAAAACACTTTAACCTTGCTGTTTAGGTGAAACAAGCTAATACACTTATAATGCTTAGGAACATAAGCTTCCATTTGAATCTTTGATTCAAATGGACCCAAACCAACTTGTTTCACATTGCATTAGGCAGGACACCTCATATTGCCATGTCATAGCATGCATCATATTGTTGCATATTGCCATGTGATGATTGTGTTCCGTGGTGTCTTTCGTGGTAGGTTCTGCCTCCGAGGATATCTCTGAGTATCCAACTGAAGGGCAGTACCCTACTACTACTCCATCAGGCAAGCAGCCCCATTGATCATATCGATACAATCCCATGTTCTCGCTTGCTCTCATTTACTGCATTAAGACAACAACGTTTCAAACTGCTGTGTGTGCGGTAGTTGAACCCTTATCCTCTGCATGACCTGTCATTGCCACAGTAACTAGATGAAACCCACTAGCATGTGTAGGAGTTGATTGAGCCATGTATGTGTTTCCTACCTTGCTATGCCTGCTATGCTTAGAGTTGTGTCAGGTCTGGTTCATCTGGGTGATGGGCTAGAGTGAAATGATTACGTCGGTAATGTGAGGGATGTGTTGAACATGATTTGGTAAAGGTATCGATGAGAGGCCATGTAGGAGTACATGGTGGGTTGTTTCATTGAGGTCGTCCCTAAGAACTGAGATCTGTATGTGTGATTTAAGAATCAGTTACTACCATGCATTGGGATCCTTAATTGACCCTCTCGGCTTCTTAACCACCCTAGTACTCTGTCCAGGAGTTGCAACTAGTTTCTGGTGTTTGTAGGTTATGTGTTGGCGGCCGTGCGTAGCACTGACCCTAGGGGTGGGCTATGATGCGGTAGATACACCGTGGCCGGGTATGCCGGGCACCCGTTTGGCGTCTCGGGACCCTGTACACATTGTTCGGGGCCGTATGTGGAAACCTCGGCCGGACTCCCTGCGGATGGAACCTGGATAGGCGATAAACCTGGACTAGAGACTTGTGTGTTTAGGTAGGCCGTGGCCGACACCCTCGTTGGGCTTCCGCTTCAAGGTTGCCGAGTACATGTCGTATAAACGACGATAAGTGGTGAGAGCGTGTATGAAGAAGTACACCCCTGCAGGATTAACATCATCTATTTGAATAGCCGCGTCCGCGGTAAAGGACTACTTGGTTGCCTATACAGTTCATAGACAAGTTAATGGTTACTACTAAAAGACTCAAGATAAGTGTGAGTACCGGGGATGGCCCTCTCATAGGATGACGAGGGAGGATCCCAGGTGAAGTATTGTGTTGGTGATTAGTGGACTCGTGTGCGAAAACTATTTTACAGTGGTGTCTCGTAGGATAGCTTAGCCAAGATTCAAAGCTGGCTTGCTGTAATAACTCCACCACCTTCTTGAGAATGAGCATGTATAGTAGGATCGTTGTAAGACTTGCTGAGTACCTTTGTACTCATGTTGCTTTAATTACTATTTTCAGATGACAACACCGCCCCCTCCGATGGGTTTTACGTAGACCTCGACGTCGATGAGTAACTTGCCACCCAGGTGGTGATTCTGGCCATGGAGGGCCCTATGTAGATAGACAGGCTTCGACAAGCCTTCTTTCTTTCTAGTGTTTGTACTAGACTTATTTGCTTCCGCATGTGCTTGTATGCTTGTATGACTTGAGTGTCGGGTCTTGTGACCCCACCTGTATGAACATGTTATGTATGGCTCTCCGGAGCCTTTAAATAAAGTATTTGAGTTGTAGAGTTTTGTTGTGATGCCATGTTGTATTTACACATATCGAGCATATTGTGTGTATGATTGAAATGCTTGGTATGTGTGGGATCCGACAATCTAGTTGTTTATCTTGGCAGCCTCTCTTATGGGGAATGTAGTCTAGTTGCTCCTTGAGCCATAGTAGTCCGCTACAGTCCAGTTCACCAGAGTCCTGCTAGCCCAGCACTACTCTCAGGACACTTGACTAGTCGCATGTGTTTCACTTCTTCCTATGTCCTGTCCCTTCGGGGAAATGTCGGGCGGTGACATTCGGAGTCCTGCCTAGCCTGCTACAGCCCGGGTTCCCCAGAGTCCTGTTAGCCCAGTGCTACAGCCCGGATTCACACGCTGTGACCGACATGCTTGATGTGATTCATGTATGCCTGTCCCCATAGGTCTGTGCCGCTTTGGGTTCACGACTAGAATGTTGGCCGGGTTCTCTGTCGTATGGATGCTAGTGACACTATCATATACGTGAGCCAAAAGGCGCAAACGGTCCGGGCCTTGGTAAGCCGACACCCGTGGGGATACCATGCGTGAGGCCGCAAAGTGATATGAGTGTTACCGGCTAGATCGATACGACTTGGAACGGGGTCCTCACACCTAGACTTGCCTGCCTGCGGCCCATGGTGTGGCTGGGCTAGCAGGTCTGTACGGCCCATCTTCATCGACAAGGCATTCAAGATCCTCGCGAGGGGCCAAGCCTCGCGAGGCGGACGAGCAAGACCTCCTCATGAGTGGCCTCGTCAGGCAGGCTCACGAGGGGCGGAGAGATCAAGGCAAGGCAAACCTCGCGATGTTCTCATGACGTGAGCCATGACGATCGAGACCAGGTGGGCGCCAGGTGGGCGTCAGCGTGCGCAACGTCCTTGTTTCCTCTTTGGTGCTAGGGGCAAACGCAGGCACAGAGTACCAAGCCAACAGGCAAAGGTTTCCATATCGGTGCAACGAGACCAGGACCAGCAAGACGGCAAGACGGAGGTCACCATGGAGCCCAGGACGGCGTCACTACCAGAGCCTTTTGCAGGCGAAGACTGCTTTTGTCTAGATAAGTTGTAGTAGCTGTCCCCTTTCAAATTGGTCGTTGTTGGCTCCCTTCCCACTCAATATTTGGGGAGAGAACCAGGGCCTCTATAAATAGGACTAGTCACCACCATAGGCGGGAACGGATCATGAAGATCAACCCTAACCACACAAGAGCTCCTAGCACAAGAACATCTCAACCTCAAGAGGATGTTCTTCCCCTTTTATTGTTCATCATCAGCCCAAGAGGCAATCCACCACCACCACACTGGAGTAGGGTATTACACCACAACAGTGGCCCGAACTAGTATAAATCTTGTGTCTTTCTGTGTAGCGAGTTCGTCGACTTCGTCCGCGAGACCTTAGAGAGCTAGGGCATGGATCGGTAGGGAGGAAACCTTTGCACGCACCCCAGTGTTCAAACCTTGAGGGTTTTGCCGGAACCCGTGATCCGACTACGTTGTGACGTTTGGTAGCACACAAAGTGTTCCTACGGCAAACGGGAGTTGCATAATCTCATAGTCATAGGAACATGTATAAGTCATGAAGAAAGCAATAGCAACATACTAAACGATCGGGTGCTAAGCTAATGGAATGGGTCATGTCAATCAGATCATTCAACTAATGATGTGACCTCGTTAATCAAATAACAACTCTTTGTTCATGGTTAGGAAACATAACCATCTTTGATTAATCAGCTAGTCAAGTAGAGGCATACTAGTGATACTCTGTTTGTCTATGTATTCACACATGTATTATGTTTCCGGTTAATACAATTCTAGCATGAATAATAAACATTTATCATGATATAAGGAAATAAATAATAACTTTATTATTGCCTCTAGGGCATATTTCCTTCAGTCTCCCACTTGCACTAGAGTCAATAATCTAGATCACATCACCATGTGATTAACATCGATAGTTCACATCATCATGTGATTAACACCCATAGTTCACATCGCCATGTGACCAACACCCAAAGGGTTTACTAGATTCGGTAATCTAGTTCACATCGCTATGTGATTAACACCCAAAGAGTACTAAGGTGTGATCATGTTTTCTTGTGAGAGAATCTTAGTCAACGGTCTTTCACATTCAGATCCCTTATGTATTTTGCAATTTTCTATGTCTACAATGATCTGCATGGAGCTACTCTAGCTAATTGCTCCCACTTTCAATATGTATCTAGATCGAGACTTAGAGTCATCCAGATCCGTGTCAAAACTTGCATCGACGTAACTTTTTACGACGAACCTTTTTGTCACGTCCATAATCGAGAAACATATCCTTATTTCACTAAGGATAATTCTGACCGTTGTCCAGTGATCTACTCCTAGATCACTATTGTACTCCCTTGCCAAATCAGTGCAGGGTATACAATAGATCTGGTATACAGCGTGACATACTTTATAGAACCTATGGCCAAGGCATAGGGAATGACTTTCATTCTCTTTCTATCTTCTGCCGTGGTCGGGCTTTGAGTCTTACTCAACTTCACACCTTGTAATACAGGCAAGAACTCTTTCTTTGACTGCTCCATTTTGAACTACTTCAAAATCTTGTCAAGGTATGTACTCATTGAAAAAAAAACTTATCAAGCGTCTTGATCTATCTCTATAGATCTTGAAGCTCAATATGTAAGCAGCTTTACCGAAGTCTTTCTTTGAAAAACTCCTTTCAAACACTCCTTTATGCTTTACAGAATAATTCTACATTATTTCCGATCAACAATATGTCATTCATATATACTTATCAGAAATGCTGTAGTGCTCCCACTCACTTTCTTGTAAATACAGGCTTCACTGCAAGTCTGTATAAAACTATATGCTTTGATAAACTTATCAAAACTTATATTCCAACTCCGAGATTCTTGCACCAGTCCATAGATGGATCGCTGGAGCTTGCATATTTTGTTAGCTCCCTTTGGATCGACAAAACCTTCCGGTTGCATCATATACAACTCTTCTTCCAGAAATCCATTCAGGAATGCAGTTTTGACATCCATCTGCCAAATTTCATAATCATAAAATGCGGCAATTGCTAACATGATTCGGACAGACTTAAGCATCGCTACGGGTGAGAAGGTCTCTCGTAGTCAACCCCTTGAACTTGTCGAAAACCTTTTGCGACAAGTCGAGCTTTGTAGACAGTAACATTACCATCAGCTTCAGTCTTCTTCTTGAAGATCCATTTATTCTCAATTGCTTGCCGATCAACGGGCAAGTCAACCAAAGTCCATACTTTGTTCTCATACATGGATCCCATCTCAGATTTCATGGCTTCAAGCCACTTTGCGGAATCTGGGCTCACCATCACTTCTTCATAGTTCGTAGGTTCATCATGATCTAGTAGCATGATTTCCAAAACTGGATTACCGTACCACTCTGGTGCGGATCTCACTCTGGTTGATCTACGAGGTTTAGTAGCATCTTGTTCTGAAGTTTCATGATCATGATCATTAACTTCCTCACTTATTGGTGTAGGTGTCGCAGAAACAGTTTTCTGTGATGTACTACTTTCCAACAAGGGAGCAGGTACAGTTACCTCGTCAAGTTCTATTTTCCTCCCCCTCACTTCTTTCGAGAGAAACTCCTTCTCTAGAAAGTATCCATTCTCAGCAACGAATGTCTTGCCTTTGGATCTGTGATAGAAGGTGTACCCAACTATTTCCTTTGGGTATCCTATGAAGATGCACTTCTCCGATTTGGGTTTGAGCTTATCAGGTTGAAACTTTTTCACATAAGCATTGCAACCTCAAACTTTTAAGAAACGACAACTTTGGTTTCTTGCCAAACCACAGTTCATAAGGCGTCGTCTCAACAGATTTAGATGGTGCCCTATTTAATGTGAATGCAGCTGTCTCTAATGCATAACCCCAAAACGATAGTGGTAGATCGGTAATATACATCATAGATTGCACTATATCCAATAAAGTATGGTTATGACGTTCGGACACACCATTATGCTGTGGTGTTTCAGGTGGCGTGTGTAGTGAAACTATTTCACATTGTTTTAACTGAAGACCAAACTCGCAACTCAAATATTTTACCTCTGCGATCATATCGTAGAAACTTTTATTTTCTTGTCACGATGATTTTCCACTTCACTCTGAAATTCTTTGAACTGTTCAAATGTTTCAGACTTATGTTTCATCAAGTAGATATACTCATATCTGCTCAAATCTTCTGGGAAGATCAGAAAATAATGATACCTGTCGCGAGCCTCAATATTCATCGGACCACATACATCAGTATGTATGATTTCCAACAAATCTGTTGCTCGCTCCATTGTTCCGAAGAACAGAGTCTTAGTCATCTTGCCCATGAGGCATGGTTCGCAAGCATCAACTGATTCATAATCAAGTGATTCCAAAAGTCCATCAGCATGGAGTTTCTTCATGCGCTTTACACCAATATGACCTAAACGGCAGTGCTACAAATAAGTTGCACTATTATTATTAACTTTGCATCTTTTGGTTTCAATACTATGATTATGTGTATCACTACGATCGAGATCCAATGAACTATTTTCATTGGGTGTGTACCCATATAAGGTTTTATTCATGTAAACAGAACAACAATTTATTCTCTTACTTAAATAACCGTATTACAATAAACATGATCAAATCATATTCATGCTCAATGCAAACACCAAATAACACTTATTTAGGTTCAACACTAATCCCGAAATTATAGGGAGTGTGCGATGATGATCATATCAATTTTGGAACCACTTCCAACACACATCGTCACTTCACCCTTAACTAGTCTCTATTCATTCTGCAACTCCCGTTTCGAGTTACTACTCTTAGCAACTGATCCAGTATCAAATACTGAGGGGTTGCTATAAACACTAGTAAAGTACACATCAATAACATGTATATCAAATATACTTTTGTTCACTTTGCCATCCTTCTTATCCGCCAAATACTTGGGGTAGTTCCGCTTCCAGTGACCAATCCCTTTGCAGTAGAAGCACTTTGTCTCAGGCTTAGGACCAGACTTGGGTTTCTTCACTTGAGTAGCAACTTGCTTGCCGTTCTTCTTGAAGTTCCCCTTCTTCCCTTTGCCTTTTCTTGAAACCAGTGGTCTTGTCAATCATCAACACTTGATGTTTTTCTTGATTTCTACCTTCGTTGATTTCAGTATCACGAAGAGCTTGGGAGTTGTTTCCATTATCCCTTGCATATTATAGTTCATCACGAAGTTCTACTAACTTGGTGATGGTGACTAGAGAATTCTGTCAATCACTATCTTATCTGGAAGATTAACTCCCACTTGATTCAAGCGATTGTAGTACCCAGACAATCTGAGCACATGCTCACTAGTTGAGCGATTCTCCTCCATCTTTTAGCTATAGAACTTGTTGGAGACTTCATATCTCTCAACTCGGGTTTTTGCTTGAAATATTAACTTCAACTCCTGGAACATCTCATATGCTCCATGACGTTCAACACGTCGTTGAAGTCACGATTCTAAGCCATTGAGCATGGTGCACTTAAACTATCAAGTAGTCATCATATTGAGCTAGCCAAACGTTCACAACGTCTGCATCTGCTCCTGCAATAGGTCTGTCACCTAGTGGTGCATCAAGGACATAATTCTTCTGTGCAGCAATGAGGATAAACCTCAGATCACGGATCCAATCCGCATCATTGCTACTAACATTTTTCAACACAATTTTCTCTAGGAACATATCAAAATAAACATATGAAAGCAACAACGCGAGCTATTGATCTACAACATAGATATGCTAATACTACCAGGACTAAGTTCATGATAAATTAAAGTTCAATTAATCATATTACTTAAGAACTCCCACTTAGATAGACATCCCTCTAATCCTCTAAGTGATCACGTGATCCAAATCAACTAAACCATAACCGATCATCACGTGAGATGGATTAGTTTTCAATGGTGAAGATCATTATGTTGATCATATCTACTATATGATTCACGCTCGACCTTTCAGTCTTCGTGTTCCGAGGCCATATCTGCATATGCTAGGCTCGTCAAGTTTAACCCAAGTATTTCTGCGTGTGCAAAACTGTCTTGCACCCGTTGTATATGAATATAGAGCTTATCACACCCGATCATCACGTGGTGTCTCGGCAGGACGAACTTTGGCAACGGTGCATACTCAGGGAGAACACTTGTACCTTGAAATTTAGTGAGAGATCATCTTATAATTCTACTGCCGAACTAAGAAAAATAAGATGCATAAAGGATAAACATCACATGCAATAAAAATATGTGACATGATATGGCCATGATCATCTTGCGCCTTTGATCTCCATCTCCAAAGTACCACCGTGATCTCTACTGGCACTGGCATGACACTATGATCTTCATCATCTTGATCTCTATCAATGTGTCATCATATGGTCGTCTCGCCAACTATTGCTATCACATAGCGATAAAGTAAAGCAATTGTATGGCGCTTGCATCTTATGCAATAAAGAGACAACCATAAGGCTTCTGCTAGTTGCCAATAACTTTAACAAAAACATGATCATATCATACAACAATTTATATCTCGTCACGTCTTGACCATATCACATCACAACATGCCCTGCAAAAACAAGTTAGACGCCCTCTACTTTCTTGTTGCAAGTTTTACATGGCTGCTACGGGTTGAGCAAGAACCGTTCTTACCTACGCATCAAAACCACAACGATATTTCGTCAAGTTAGTGTTGTTTTAACCTTCAACAAGGACCGGGCATAGTCACACTCAGTTCAACTAAAGTTTGAGAAACTGACACCCGCCAGCCACCTATGTGCGAAGCACGTCGGTAGAACCAGTCTCGCATAAGCGTACGCGTAATATCGGTCCGGGCCGCTTCATCCAACAATACCGCCGAACCAAAGTATGACATGTTGGTAAGAAGTATGACTTGTATGGCCCACAACTCACTTGTGTTCTACTCGTGCATACAACATCTACGCATAAATCTGGCTCGGATGCCACTGTTGGGGAACGTAGTAATTTCAAAAAAAATCCTACGCACATGCAAGCTCATGGTGATGCGTAGCAATGAGAGGGGAGAGTATGTCTACGTACCCTCATAGACTGAAAGCGGAAGAGTTTATCAACGCGGTTGATGTAGTCGTACACCTTCACGATCCGTCCCGATCAAGTACCGAACGTACGGCACCTTCGCGTTCAGCACAAATTCATCTCGATGACGTCCTCGCCTTCTTGATCCAGCAAGAGGGGCGAAGTAGTAGATGAGTTCCGGCAGCACGACGGCGTGGTGACGGTGTTGGTGAAGAACAATCTCCGCAGGGATTCGCCTAAGCACTACGAAAACTATTATGGAGGATAAACTAGAGGGGACGGGGTTGCCGGCACACGGCTTGGTGTTTCTTGATGTGTCTTGAGTGCTAGCCCTATCCCTCTATATATATGTTGAGCCTTGGGGTCGAAACTTGGAGTAGAAGCCTCCACAAAGTCGGTTTCACCCGAAAGGCAAGAGTCCTTCTCAGACTCCAGGGCCAGACGCCAAGGACCCTGGTGTCTAGCCCCTAGACTCCGCAAAACTTCCTTTTGCGCTTTCCAAAAACCTTGTGGGCTTTCCCCTTTGGCCCAAATAAAGTGTTTTCGTACCCAAACATTTCGGAAAACATCTCGAACCCCTTCACGTGAATTCTGAAACCCTTCCGGAGACCAAACACTATTATCCCATATATCCAACTTTATCTCTGGAACATTTCGGAGTTTCTCGTCATGTCCGTGATCTTATCCGGAACTCCGAACAACATTCGGTTACCAACATTCATAACTCATAAATACTATATCGTCAACAAACGTTAAGCGTGCGAACCCTACGGGTTCGAGAACTATGTAGACATGACCGAGACACTTCTCTGGTTAATAACCAATAGCGGAACCTGGATGCCCATATTGGCTCCTACATACTCTACAAAGATCTTTATCGGTCGAAGCACATAACAACATACGTTGTTCCCTTTGTCATTGGTATGTTACTTGCCCGAGATTCGATCGTCGGTATCTCAATACCTAGTTCAATCTCGTTACCGCTAAGTCTCTTTACTCGTTTCGTAATGCATCATCCCGCAACTAACTCATTAGTTACATTGCTTGCAAGGCTTATAGTGATGTACATTACGGAGAGGGCCCAGATATACCTCTCCGACAATCGGAGTGACAAATCCTAATCTCGATCTATGCCAACTCAACAAGTACCATCGGAGACCCCTGTAGGGCACCTTTATAATCACCCAGTTACGTTGTGACGATTGGTAGCACACAAAGTGTTCCTCCGGTAATCGGGAGTTGCATAATCTCATAGTCATAGGAACATGTATAAGTCATGAAGAAAGCAATAGCAGTAAACTAAAACGATCAAGTGCTGAGCTAACGGAATGGGTCAAGCCAATCACATTATTCTCTAATGATGCGATCTCGTTAATCAAATGACAACTCATGTCTATGGCTAGGAAACTTAACCATCTTTGATTCAACGAGCTTGTCTAGTAGAGGCATACTAGTGACACTTTGTTTGTCTATGTATTCACACATGTATTGTGTTTACAGTTAATACAATTCTAGCATGAATAATAAACATTTATCATGAAATAAGGAAATAAATAATAACCTTATTATTGCCTCTAGGGCATATTTCCTTCACATGAGCCCACGGATAAAAGGGTGGAGAGGAAACCCTAGTCTGCAGAGAAAGTGGGTGATAAATACCACCCTCTCATTGGACTCTGGAGTAGGGATGACCTGCTTTTTGGCAAAAGCCGGTGGGCGATTTCCGTGGCCAAGTACCCCGCTTCCCGGAGCTCCTTAATGTTCTCCTCCGTGACGGAGGAGGCCATCAACTTGCCCTGTGCTCCAGATCCAGACATGGCTGGAGTGTTTGGTGGGGACGAAAAGAATTGAACTCGGGCGCTAGAGCTCGAGGGCGGATGGGCTGATGAGGAAGAAGGCGTGGGGTAAATGGATGGGTCATTATCTCCTTATAAAGGCAGTGAATATCAAGTGCCCCCTCCCACGAGCCTTAGAACTCGCCTATTCCCAAGGGGTCGTGCTAACGGCACGGTTGGGTTACTCAAACCCATATTGATAAATATCCCGTAATAAGGGGACACGGTCTCTGTTTTGACAAGACGTGTCAATGGGGACCGCACCTTGAAATACGAAGCGGGAGGCTAAAAACGGTTTGAAATAATAATGAGGCCATAACACAACTCCTCACCGAAAAAATTCTCAGAAGACATGATCTATTTTCGTTTAAGTATTTTCCCTTGTGCTTCAGGGTTGTAACTATTGTACAGAGCCGGATATAGTTCTTTTGATCAACTACTTTGGAGTGTTCGGAGGAGGAACCCGCCTTGCAATGCTGAAGAAAATCTGCGGGCCGGACACATCGCCATTAAAGCCTGGTTCAGGGGCTACTGAGGGAGTCCTGGATTAGGGGGGGCCCGGGCGTCTGGGCTATGTGACATGGGCCGGACTGGTGGGCCATGAAGATACAAGATAGAAAGCTTCCCCTCATATCTGGATAGGACTCTCCTTTGGGTGGATGGCAAGCTTTGCGTTCGGATATGAAGATTCCTTTCTCTGTAAACCAACTCAGTATAACTCTGGGCCCCTCTGATGTCTATATAAACCGGAGGGTTTAGTCTATAGAGACAATCACAATCATACAGGCCAGACATCTAGGGTTTAGCCATTCCGATCTCGAGGTAGATCAACTCTTGTAACCCCTATACTCATCAAAGTCAATCAAGCAGGAAGTAGGGTATTACCTCCATCATGAGGGCCCGAACCTGGGTAAACATCGTGTCCCCCGCCTCATGTTACCTTCGATCCTCAGACAGACAGTTCGGGACCCCCTACACGAGATAGGCCGGTTTTGACACCGATAGGTGGCGCGCCGTCTTCTGGCAGCCAGCCGTTGGACCAGACGGCCCGAACAGTCAGCCTTTCGCCCGTGAGGTGTCAGGGGCGCGGCCGGCCCCAATGTCTTGAAATACCATGGGGCCCTGCTGATTCTACCCGTGGTCATTTACTCCAACAAAGTTCTATTAAGATTGCTTTCAATCCCGTGCAACATTCTCGAACTAATAATATTGAAGTTTGTCATCATTTCATTCGAGATCATGTTGCTAAAGGAGACATAAATCTTAAGCATGTTCGTACCGATAAGCAATTGGCGGATATATTCACCAAACTGATTTATGAGAAAGTATTTTGCCATTTGAGAGGTGAATTGAACATCATTGATGCCTCAAACTTGGAGTAGAAACTCCATTTGGATACATGCAAGGCATGAGCCTTTGACTAATGATTGATATTTCTCTTATGATTATGATTATATGTCTTGGATCTATACTTGTACCCTTGCATGTCATCTAACCCTTGTAGGTACTTGGATGAATCAAAATCTATGAGATTGCAACTCACTCACATCTTGAGCAATCTCTACATCACCAGGTTTCCAAAATATGGTGGTTGAAAACAAGGAAGCATGAATCCTTTCAACATATCCTTTGACAATTTCAATATATAAAATTTTCATTTGGTATCAAGTTTCATGATTGTCATTTTGGATACACAAGTGCTCTTCCTTGCAAGACTAACCCATGTAGGTGGATGAACTCAAACTACAAGTGGTCACTACTGCAGGATGCTGCTAACGCGACACTACAATCAGAGACCCTTCGAGAAACTGTGTGCGATGCCATAATCGCAAACAGTGTTGTATGAAAACCGTCAAATAAGGTGAATACGTTTGCGATGGAGGATGCATCAAACACGGTTCAGAGTTTAGTTGCGTGTGCGATCCAGGGCATATGGTTCAGTCCAATGAACTATTTCTGATGAGGCGGAAAAAAAGGGTAGCATGATGAAGGCGTGTGCGATATAGAGCATACGGTTCACTTGGATGAACTGTTTGTTGATTAGGCAACACAAAAGAAACGGGCGGCTAAATGAAGGTGTGTGCGATATACAGCATACGGTTCACTCAGATGAACTGTTTGAGATTAGGAAACACAAAAGAAATGGTCAGCCAGATCAAGGTGTGTGTGATTGAGGGCATACGCTTCAGAAGGATTAACTGTTTGTGATTAGGCAACAGAATGGAAACAGGTAAGCCAGATCAAAGTGTCTGCGATTGATGGCATACACTTCACATGGACGAACTGTTGCGATTAGCCACAACAAACTGAAACATTTAGATAGATCAACGTGTGTGCGCTAGACAGGCACACCCATTCTAATTAGAAGATGTGTGCTGACATTGCCTATTGTGGTGCATGGTGCAAACACCACGTACGCGGCCGAGAAGGCGTACGTGCCCACGTTATGCCTTCCGAGAATAGTGCCGCACTTATAACCGTCAGTAAATTTTGAGCATGCGTCGCGTCACATTCCAAATTGCAAACCGGTTCACACCGATCAAAACCTAACGGTTTCCCACTTAGGAGCGTATTACTACGCGGTTATAAATACTATTACTCCAAGTTGACTACACACATTCCTCCTTAACTCCTCATCCACAAAAAGTCAAAAATAAACAAGTCATTCATCATCGTTCCCTTGCGTCCGCCATGGCTAGCGTGAGCTTTGGGTCGAGAGATTGCGACCAGGGAGAGGCGAGCCTGGAAGCGGGAGCACGAGAGATGTCCCGCCTCATCGCGATAGCAGCCAACACGTCCCGCCGCACGGCCGTAGCAGCAGAGAGGTCCCGCCGTGCCGCCGAAGCAGCATGGAGGACCCGCCACTTCGTCGATGCAGCAGACTTGTCCGGCCGCGCCGCGGAAGCAGAAGAGACGTCCTGCCGTGCCGCAAATGCAACAGAGATGTCCTCCCTTGGCGCGGCGGCCTGGCAAAATGCATTGCGGGCAGGCGAGGACTCTTACAGGCGCATGCGTGCACTTGTCCATAGGCAGATGGATCAGATATCCAGGTGGGTGAGGTTGTAGGATGACCTGCAAGCCTCGTTTGAACAGTCTACCGACGTCATCCGGCAACTAAATGAGAGCAATGTGAAGCTCTAGGCCGAGCACGACCTGCTGAGGGCGAAGAACGTCAGAAGTGCGGAGCAGCAGGAGCAGACCACTGCCTTGTTGAAGAGGACCAGCGTCATCGTCGAGAAATGTATGGACAAGAATAACAAGATGCGCATCGAGCGTAGAAGGCTGGTGGACGAATCCGTGGATGCTCTCAAGCAGCATCTTGAGGACAAGAAAGAGCTCGTCGCCGCTCGCCTCAGAGACTAGTTCCCGTGGCCTGCAGTGACGCATCAAGAAAGTAGAGATCAGCGAGCCAGATCATTGTCTTCCTTCTTCTTTTGCCCTAGTGTATTTCGGGAGTTGCCTCACTTGTGGCTTTTTTAAATTATGTTTCTAAATATGTAAGACAATTATTATCCACTGTCATCGTCCTTATATTCATCATCCTTGCTATAAGTCACAGTCGATGCTATATAGGTCCGTCGGATCTTACATCAAGATTGTCGGCGTTCTAGGATCGGGGGTCCCCAGACTTGCTTGCCTGCGGCCCACGGCGTGGCTTTGCTAGTAGGCCTGTACGGCCCATCTTCATCAACAAGGAATCAAGACCCTCGCAAGGGGCCAAGCCTCGCGAGGCAGACAACACGAGGCCTCCTCTGGAACGGCCTCACCAGGCTGGCTCATGAGGGGCAGAGAGTTCAAGGCTAGGCAAACCTCGTGAGGTTCTCATGACATGAGCCATGACGATCGAGGCCAGGCGGGTGCCAGCACGCGCACCGTCCTTGTTTCCTCTTTGGTCCTAAGGGGGCAAGAGCAGGCGCGGAGTACCGAGGCATCAAGAAAGGTTTCCATATTGGCGCAACGAGACCAAGACCAGAAGGATGGCAGGACGGAGGTCACCGTGGAGCCCAAGACGGTGTCACCACCAGAGCCTTTGGCAGGCGAAGACTACTTTTGTCAGGATAACTTGTACTAGCTGTCCCCTTTCAAATTGGTCGTTGTTGGCTCCCTTCCCGCTCAATATTTGGGGAGAGGACCAAGGCCACTATAAATAGAACTAGCCACCACCGTAGCTAGGAGAGGTTATATGAGACTAGAGCCACCACATCCTTGGCGGCACACCCACCAAGCACAAGAACACCTCAACCTCAGGAGGCTGTTCTTCCCCTTGTACTGTTCATCATCAGCCCAAGAGATAATCCACCACCACCACACTGGAGTAGGGTATTACACCACAACGGTGGCCCGAACCAATATAAATCTTGTGTCCTCTGTGTTGCGAGTTTGTCAAATTAGTTCGTAAGATCTTAGCTAAGTTAGGACGTGGATCGATAGGGGGGAAATCTTCGTGTGCACCCCAGTATTTGAACCTTAAGGGTTTTGCCAGAACCCGTGATCTGACATTTGGCGCGCCAGCTAGGGGTGCACCGGAGCTTCTTCCCCACCAGACAATCCGCCGACACTCCACGGTTCCGATGTCCGACAACCTGAGGGTTGATGACGACCGGTGGGCGGCCTGACTAGCCCGGGCGGCGCCGCCTGCCCAGGAAGACCTCAACCCCGTGTCTCAGGTGGCGCGCACACCAAACACGGTGGGCGTGGGCGGCGCGATCACTCACCCTCTGCTCTTACTCCCCGACAGACGCGAGCTGCTGCAAGGGCCTCAAGCCATGCCGCGGCAACGGCGCCGCACACCAGGAGGGAGCAGGCGAACATGCGGGCCGCGCTGACAGTGGCACGGGAGCTGCTGTAGTGCCGACTGATGGAGAGCAGCCGGGATGCACTGCTGGAACGCGTCGCCGAGCTCCTGGACGCGGCGGCCATGGGAGCACCGCCCTTCTGCTAGCAGCTCATGCCCCAGGCAGCGGTAGGATCCCACGGCGGGCCTCGCCGCGCCCGCGTACCCCCAAGTGCGCCCGGGGGCTTCGTCGACATCAGCACGATCCACGGCGGAGGGCGTCCCCTTGCGTCCGAGCCACCTCGGATGGGCGCGGGCACGAGCGTCATCGCACACGGGCCCACTGGAGCACCACCCCGCCATCCTCAAGACAGTGTGATGGGCCGAGCGACGTGGAGCGTGGGGCACTTTAGCGAGGTCTTCGGGGCAGCGGAGTCGGAGGCCTATTTGCCCCGCATGATGGACCAGGAGTACACACCGGAGGACGACCCCAGCTCGTTCCTTGGGCCAGGATGGGAGGAGGAGGCGTTAGGAGCTGAAGCCTTCCAGGAGCCGCCAGAGAGCCCCGCCGGCCGCGCTGTCGACAATAGATATAGGGTACCACTAATCCCTCAGGGACAAGCTTACGCTAACCATGAGTCACAGATGAACTAGGTCACGGCGCCGAGCGATGGTTCCGGCACGGCGATGCACGCCCCTTCAGGAGAGACCCACTGGAGGCTGCGTGGAAGGGGCCAGGAGCAAGGCCCCTCCCCGCGTTGCACGG
This sequence comes from Triticum urartu, assembly GCF_003073215.2. NCBI lineage: Eukaryota > Viridiplantae > Streptophyta > Magnoliopsida > Poales > Poaceae > Triticum > Triticum urartu. The sequence continues at coordinate 343,187,321 of NC_053024.1, read as the reverse complement.
AGCAAGGCAACGCCCAGAGGTAGGCCCTCTACCGGGGTGGCGCCGACGACCTTTCCCCCGGCAGAGGACCCGTGGTCGCCGAGTGTGCCGCTGGCGTCCCCCCTGCCCTCGTTGGGCCGTCCTGGTTTTCGGTCGTCCCAGCGGTGGTAGGGGGTGGCGCAAGGCGGGGCCCTCATCAGGCGATATGAAGTAAGGCTCATGCCTGTGAAGATCGCCGCCCGTGACACTCTCACGTAATAATGTGTGGGGTTGTACACGATCCGGAGCATCAAGAGAGCCGCCCTCGGGCCTCGGGGGATCCCTCCCACACCCAGTGGCAGCACTTAGCTCCGTGCTGGTGAGAAGACGTCAAAGACTAGACTAGGCGCCGGACGCGGCCATTTGCTTTGGATCTCTCTTCTGTAACCCTGCCTTCTGGAATTGGATTTAAGTTGAAGTTGAATTTTCATTTGATGCGCGCGGGGGGATGCCTTTTTCGTTCGAGCTATTTCTCGCAGTCTGGTTCTTGCCTTATTTCAGAGCTCGCGCCTATCGCTCCCCCCTCGCGGGCCCCTCGCGAGCCGGGCTGGGCATGAAGTGTTGGGGATACACATAATAGGTAGGCCCACGAAGGGTCGAAATATCATAAAGCATGGGGTCCACATGACATGTGGGTCCAGATAAATTTCATACAGACATACTATCCACTCGACCAAGCAACATACCATCCACTCGACCAAGCAGCATAATATCAACTCGGCTGACAGTTTACCACTCGATCGTACGACTCATTTGAGTATACGAAGACCAGGAGGCAGCAAAGCAGTCAAAGCATCATTCTCATAGTGAAGGCTTGGTAGTGGGCTGGCATTATGGCATTCATACCCCTGCTTTGTAACATAGTAGGTGAGGGGGTGGCGCACTCTATATAAGCCACCCCCCACCACTAGACCTGAGTGCAGGCTCTTTCCTCTCGCATTTTCTTCTCCCTCTCTCTATCTGACCATTAGTCTCAGGACTTAGCATGGGATCCGTTCCCCTTGCTCCCTATCTCAAATATACCATGTAACTCCGTGTTCATGACAGATGAAACAAAGCCTCTCCAAAGCACGAGACGTAGGGTTGTTATCTCCACCGTGAGAGGCCCGAACTCGCTAAACCCACTGTGACACCCATATGCATCTCGATAGATCATGCTCCTTTACCCTATACCTTATTATTGTCGGAATCATTCCCACAAAAGTTGGCGCCCACCATGGGGCATGGCATCTATCGAGCCATGATGTAGATGGTTATTTCTTCAATCGCAGTGCGCTTCTGCGTCACTCACTCGTCGTCTTCGATCTCATCTGCAACGCCATTTCCGCTATCTCACACGCATCTGGCACGCATGCGGACGAGTAGCCGAAGAGATCGGGCCCGTCCGACCCCTAGAGCGGTGAAGTGCTACGCCGTGCTCGCCGGCCCTGCGCCGCACTCGCCGGCCTCTACTGCACTCACCACCATCACCGTGCTCGCCCACTCTGCGGCGTGCTCGATGGCCCTGCGCCACCGGTGCCGCTCAGCGGCGCGCTCGCCGGCCCTAGCCTACATCATCGGCAGCACGCGCTACCCGACCACCTGCGTCTTCTTCATTTGGGTCGTCTACATTGGAGAGTACGTGATATAGGATGAAATCCTAGAGGGGGATCTTTTCACACTTGGAGGGGGGAAAGGACAAACTCACAAGAACACAAAGAGGAAAACACTCAAACAATTCCCCAATTAAACATCCACTAGGATAGCAACATAAGATCCACAAGTCACAAACACAATCAAAGGAAAGATACAATGGCAAAGTTCTTCCCACTCCTAGGAGATGAGGTCTTGAAGATAGTCCTCTCCCAGAGGAGGTCTTGAAATCCACTAGGATTCTTCCCAAAGGGGTCTTGATTCCACAAATGGGAAGGTAGAGGGAGCAAAGCTCACAAATATCTCATCTCATACTTTGCTAACCCTAAACATAGCCCTAGGTTTATATAGTCATGGGGTCGAAAGAGATGAAGAGGGGCTCGGTTTGGGAGTACAGGGCCGTGCGCACGGGGTGCTCCAGTGACAACTTCCTGGATAGCCCGTGGGCACAGGGTCTCGGGGGCCCGTGCGCACGGGGTCACCTGGGACTTCTAGTTTTGCTGGTGTTGCACTCCGTCTTGGTCCGCGTGGCCTTGGGGTGGTTCCTCTTCTCCTTGGGGGTGCTCCTGAGCCTCTTGGTGGTGTTCCTCTTCGTACCTAATGAGACATAGCGTATCTTGGTGAGGTAGCAACAATGTTCCATTCGTATCCATATGCAAGCTAAGTAGGAAGGAGTTCACCTTGGTTTCCAAAGCACGTGTTCTCGCTCTTGTCATAGGTCCACGTGGGGCTTGATGTGTCGGTGTAGAGTCCATGGGGATGATGGAAGGATGCTCCGCATCATCTCCCCCCCCCTTGGGAGAGATCCGTCCACGGATCGTGATCTTCATCACCATGGTACTTGGCCAAGTCTTTGACGTTGAATGTGTCGCTCACATTGTACTTGTCTCGTGGGATGTCTACCTTGTAGGCGTTGTCGTTGTAGCGTGCGAGTACCTTGAATGGGCCATCGACTCTTGGAAGGAGCTTGGACTTGTGCTCCTTGGGAAAATGATCCTTGCGGAGATGTACCCAAACTAATTCACCCGGTTGGAACACCATTGGGGACTTGTTGGCGTTGCGCTTGGTCGCGAGTCGTTGTACTTGGCGCTCTATGGTGTGCCTTGTATCTTCATGCATCTTCTTGAGGTGGTTCACTCGGTCGCTCGCGTCCATGGTGATGCGCTCTTGTAGCGGTAGAGGAAGAATGTCCAATGGAGACAATGGGTTGAATCCATAGACGACTTCGAAAGGGGACTTGCCGGTAGTTGAATGTCTTGCACGGTTGTAGGCGAAGTCGGCGATTGGTAGACACTCCTCCCACTCCTTGATGTTCTTCTTGATCAAGACTCGTAGTAGAGTGGAGAGTCTACGGTTCGTCACCTCCGTTTGGCCGTCGGTTTGAGGGTGGTATGCTGTGGAGAAGAGTAACTTGATTCCGAGCTTGGCGCATAAGGTCTTCCAAAAGTAACTCAAGAACTTGACGTTGCAGTCCGAGACAATTGTCCTTGGCATTCCATGAATATGTAATATTTCCCTACAAAACAAATTTGCAACATGTGAAGCATCGTCTATCGTGTTGCAAGGAATAAAATGTGCCATTTTGGAGAAACGATCCACAACGACAAATATGGAGTCTTTCCCATTTCAAGTTCTAGGCAAACCAAGTACAAAGTCCATGCTAATGTCTTCCCAACGTTGGTATGGAATTGGTAAAGGCATATAGAGACCATGAGATTGAGCTTTGGACTTAGCTTTGCGACATGTTGAACACCGGTTGGTGAAACGATTGACATCGCGAACCATCTTTGGCCAAAAATAGTTCTTGGAGAGCGTAGCGAGTGTCTTGTCACGTCCGAAGTGTCCCATTAAGCCTCCTCCATGGGATTCCTGCAAAAGCAACAAACGAAGAGAGGATTCGGGAATGCAAAGTTTCTTAGCTCTCATAAGATATCCATCTTTTAGGTAATAGCGTTCCCAAGATGCATGCGACAAACACTTGTTATAAGGAATGGCAAAAGTTGCATCATGCTCATACAAGTCTTTGATATGCTCAAAACCAATGACATTCAATTCAAGTTGGGTGACAAGCATGCATATACGGGAAAGCGCATCCGCTACAATGTTTTCTTTACCCTTCATGTACTTGATAACATAGGGAAAAGACTCAATAAATTCACTCCATTTAGCATGATGCTTGTTCAACTTAGTTTGACCCTTAAGATACTTGAGAATCTCATGATCGGTATGAATGATAAACTCATGGGGACGAAGGTAATGTTCCCATTCATGCAAAATGCGGACTAAAGCATATAGCTCCTTGTCGTAGATAGGGTGATTGAGTTGCACTCCGGAAAGTTTCTTACTAAAGTAAGCTATGGGGCGCTTCTCTTACGTTAACAACCTCCTATGTCGTTACCACTAGCATCGCAATGAATTTCAAAAGGTTTGTCGAAGTTTGGTAAAGCAAGCACGGGAGCGTGAGTAAGAAAATTCTTAAGCTCATTGAATGCGGTATCTTGGGATGATCCCCAAACAAAAGGCGCATTCTTCTTGCTCAAAGCATGCAAAGGCGAAGCAATGGTGCTAAAATCCTTCACAAAGCGATGATAGAAACCCGCAAGACCAAGGAAACTACGCACTTGATGCAAGTTGGTTGGTTGCGGCCAAGTTTTAATAGCATTGATCTTGGACTCATCTACATGAACACCCTTAGAAGAAACAACAAAAGCAAAGAAAACGAGCTTATCAACACAAAAAAGGCATTTCTCCATATTAGCATAGAGGCGCTCTTTTCTAAGAGTTTGCAAAATGGTGCGGACATGGGTGACATGCTCTTTGATGGATTTGCTAAACACAAGAATGTCATCGAAGTAAACCACAACAAATATACCAATGTAAGGGCGAAAGACATGATTCATAAGGCGCATAAAAGTCCCCGGTGCTTCCGAGAGACCCATAGGCATCACTAACCACTCATACAAACCAAACTTGGTTTTGAATGCGGTTTTCCATTCATCACCCTCTTGTATGCGAATTTGATAGTACCCACTCTTAAGATCAATTTTTTAAAATATAGTGGCACCGCTAAGTTCATCAAGCATATCATCTAGGCGTGGAATGGGGTACCTATAGCGAACGGTTATAGCATTTATAGGTCTACAATCCGAGCACATGTGAAAGCTACGGTCACGTTTTGGCACAAGAATTGACCGGTACGGCACAAGGGCTCAAACTTTCACGCACATGACCATGGTCTATGAGATGCTTAACTTGCCTTCGAATTTCTTTGGTTTCTTCGGGGTTGACGCGGTAGGGAGCTTTGTTTGGAAGTGGCGCTCCGGGGATGAGGTCGATGCGGTGCTCAATGCCTCGTAATGGAGGTAGTCCCGGAGGTAACTCATCGGGGAAAACATCTTGAAATTCCTGCAATAGAGAAGATAACACCAAAGGTAGATTGTGAGAGGTGTTAGTGTTTGGTGCCTCGTCCTTGTACAATAGGACATAGTGTAGAACACTATGGGTTCTCACACACTTCTCTCATCTCACGTTTGGTGGCAAATAGGACTAAGATTTTCTTGTCGCTCATCGTGGAGGCACTCAATTTGGGCTTGTGGCGCTCACTCTCTTTTTGGTGGCTCACTCTCTCACTATTCTCTCCATGATGGGTGTTTTGCTTGTCGGCGAGCACTTGTCTTGGAGACATAGGACGTAGTACAAACTCTTTCCCTTTCATTTTGAAGCTATAGTGATTGGTACACCCATTGTGAATGACACCTCGGTCAAATTGCCATGGCCGTCCAAGAAGACGGTGGCAAACGGTCATCGGAAGGAAGTGTCTTCATAGGCGCTGATCTTGAAAGAGACTTGTACTCGATGCTCGACTTGTATGTTGCCGGTGTCACTTAGCCATTGAACCTTGTAGGGGTGAGGGTGCTTCGTCTTGACCAATTGGAGTTTGGAGCATAGGTCTTCACTTGGTAAGTTGTGGCAACTACCTCCATCGATGATGACCTTGACGGACCGTCCGTTGATGCCGGCCTTTGTGTGGAAGATATGGCATCTTTGATCATCGTCTTGTTGATGTTGAAGAGTCAAGACTTGGAGACAACAAGAGTGGGACTTGAATCTTCATCCCAAAAGACTTGATCATCTTCGTCTTCGTTGTTCACTTGTCGGTGCATGGCCACTTGCTCAAGGGCTTCCATTTCTCCTTCACTCATGGAGTCGTAAGTTCCGTCGTCGTTGAGGATCATGGTGCGCTTGTTTGTGCACTCGAAGGACTTGTGGCCTCGGCCTCCGCATGTGAAACATTCGATGGAACTTGTCTTGATGGTCTCATCGGTTGGGGTAGATGATGATGAATCTTTCAGCTTGAAGTTGCTTGTAGTAGGAGGACGACTTGCACTTGTCGAAGTCTTCTTGTAACTTGACTTGTCGCCGATACTTGGTGATGCTCTAGTTGAGGTAGGAGTTGCTGAAGTCGCGGGAGCTTGATAAGAGGAGCCGTAGGTCTTGGACGGGAACTTGGAATACTTGAAATCATCTTGCACTTGGCGTTCCGCTTTGGTGGCTTGGTGCACTAGCTCGATGAGATTTGAGTATGGTTGGAAGTCGGCGATCTTCTTGATGGGATGGTTGAAACCATTCAAGAAGCGTGCCATTGTTTGTTCATCGTCTTCTATGACATTGGCTCTTATCATTGCAATCTCCATCTCCTTGTAGTATTCTTCAATGCTCTTGGTTCCTTGCTTGAGTTGTTGGAGTTTCTTGAAGAGGTCGCGGTTGTAGTAGGTAGGAACGAAGCGTGCTCTCATGACATCTTTCATTTGCGCCCAAGTAGTGATGGGTGGATCACCTCTTGCCTCTCGGCGCTCAATGACTTGTTCCCACCAAATAAGGACATAGTCTTGGAACTCAAGGGATGCCATCGCGATCTTCTTCTCTTCTTCATAATTGTGCAAACGAAAGATCTTGTCAACTTTCAATGCCCATGATAGGTACTCTTCGGGATCGTTGCTTCCGTTGTACTTGGGCATGGTGAAATTGAGCTTGCCGTAGCGTTGCTCTTCATTGTATTGGGGTCGGGGATGATGACGCCCATGTTGTAGATGATTGTTCAACTCGTGGTGCTCTTGACGCGGAAGGTTGTCAACCTCATGTTGCTCTTGTCATGGAGGATTTCCATTGTCTTCATGCCGATGAACTTGATGGTGTTGGCGAGCTTATGGGGGAAGTTCGCGAGCTCGAGGAGGGACTTGACGATGCACGCGAGCTTGAAATCTTTGTTCTTGAATTTCTTCGCGAAGTGCTTCCTCTTGTTCATGGGCTTGACGGCTTCGGTCGGCAACGGCTCGACTCGAATCGCGTAGAGCTTGTTGTGCCGCAAGTGCTTGCTCGTCACGGAGTTGTTGTTCTTGACGTTGTGTCTTGGCATCTTGTGCATGTTGGTGTAGACGCGCGCATTCTTCCTCTTCATGTTGGCGTTGACGTAGCCGTTCTCATGCTAGCGCAAAGGCTTCTTGGGTTTGATGTCGTCGATTCTCTTGCGAGTCGGTGTCGCGTAGAGGATTAAGGTTTGCGTGATGCTCGTTGCGCGCGGCACGTCGAAGAGTGTTCGAAGACGGTGTACTTGAACCGGAGAGGGTGAAGTCGGAGTGGCGGCTTGAATGGCTCCTTCTTGAAGTGGAAGACGAGCGGTCGAGCAACAAAGCATGAATTTCATCCATCCTTGCATCATTCTCTTGCTTGTGATCATCGAGCTTGTGGTCGAAGTATTCCCTTGTACATTGCTCAGAAAGTCGCAAGTCGGCGGCAAGGTTGTCGATGCAATCACTCATAGCCTGTTGCTCTTGATGCAAGGCACGTTGTGCACCAAAGAGGTGACTCTTGGTGACGAAGGAGTTCATGGCATCATCTTGCTCCATGAAGAGTGGGTTGATAGAAGTACTTGGCCTATCCATCATGAGCAAGTGGTGGTGAGTAGGAAAAATGAGAGAACAAAACCAAAGTTACCTTTTCCGAAGATTGTGGATGTAACAAGTACGATCTCACGATGCTATAATAGGGGAATTGGTACCGGGAATTGTTTCTCACACCTACAAGTAAAAGGCTTATGGAGGAGCTCGGTTAGGATGGTGGCAAAAATTTGAAGCAAATGTTAGTCAAGATATCGATAAGTTTGAGAAGATTCACAAAAATGCAAGTAAAAACAAATAGATCAAACCCAAAGATATCACTAGGAACACACACACGGAAGATAGATGGGATCTGCACAACCAAGGGGTGAGCTCAAAATGTGCAACCACGGAAAATGCTCTTGTTGTGCGAATACTAGAGAGACGCTAGCTCGATTGCTCAAATGGGCTAGATACCCATGTGCACCAACCTATAAGAGAAACGTGCCATCTTCAATCCCAACTATGCTACGTATGAGGTGTCGAAGATGATATACAAAATGGCTCGATGCTATTGCTTACAAGCTCTTTGTTGCTCCTATTTTGCTTAAAATATTTTCTTGTTTTTTTTGAAGCTAGAGCCAAGTATGATATGAGACAAGTATGTAAGATATGCACAGGACAGACTTATGGCACTAAGATGTTAACACGATGACTATGGTGCACAATAGCGTGGCCCGGCAATTCTCAACTTGCTAGTCTCGATGGGTAAGCGACGCGAAATGTCTCGGGTTATCAATGCAAAAGCAAGGTTGAGATGTCGTCGAGGTTACCGTCCGATCGTACGGTAAGAATGAAGTTGGTGAAGCCGGTGTGGTGTCCGAGTTGATGATCGAGTGGCGGCGATGATGATGTCCAAATGCGCCTAAGTAGCCGAAACACCTTAGGACACAAGAGAAACCGTGGTTCGAAACTCAAACAACCACGAGAAATAGTGCGGAAGAACACGAGTGTTGGTATGGAAGCAAAATGGTGCAAACAAAAGATGGCCGAAAGTTTCTGGATGGTCCGTGCGCACGGGGTAAGTGAGGCCCGTGTGCACGGGGTCCCGTGTGCACGGGGTGTGCTGGGAGCAGATGAACAGCTCCGGATCCGTGGGGATTTTCCAAGATAAGGACAAATTCGAGGATTTGAAAGGTGGGGAAGCAGGAAGATGGGTAGATCCACTTGCCAAACTCCAAATTCGTGGATCAAAACAACCAAATCTCACAAGATCCAACAAATTGCAAGACAAAAAAATTAGGGCTATTTTGTGGGGATTTTCGAATTTGGACGAAAAACAACAAAATCAAGCTAGCAAATGGGGGGATGGGACTCCAAGATGTGAATCAACCTTGCTCATGATACCAAAATGATATAGGATGAAATCCTAGAGGGGGATCTTTTCACACTTGGAGGGGGAAAATGACAAACTCACAAGAACACAAAGAGGAAAACACTCAAACAATTCCCCAATTACACATCCACTAGGATAGCAACATAAGATCCACATGTCACAAACACAATCAAAGGGAAGATACAATGGCAAAGTTCTTCCCACTCCTAGGAGATGAGGTCTTGAAGATAGTCTTCTCCTAGAGGAGGTCTTGAAATCCACTAGGATTCTTCCAAAGGGGTCTTGATTCCACAAATGGGAAGGTAGAAGGAGCAAAGCTCACAAATATCTCATCTCATACTTTGCTAACCCTAAACATAGCCCTAGGTACGGTTTATATAGTCTTGGGGTCGAAAGAGATGAAGAGGGGCTCGGTTTGGGGATCTCAGCCGTCCATCCTGGGAGACCCGTGCGCACGGGGTAAGTTGGGCCCATGCGCACGGGGGTCCCGTGGGCACGGTACAGGCCCGTGCGCACGGGGTGCTCCAGCGCCAACTTCCTGGATAGCCCATGGGCACGGGGTCTCGGGGGCCCGTGCGCACGGGGTCACCTGGGACTTCCAGTTTTGCTAGTGTTGCACTCCGTCTTTGTCCGCGTGGCCTTGGGGTGGTTCCTCTTCTCCTTGAGGGTGCTCTTGAGCCTCTTGGTGGTGTTCCTCTTCGTACCTAATGAGACAGAGCGTATCTTGGTGAGGTAGCAACGATGTTTCATTCATATCCATATGCAAGCTAAGTAGGAAAAAATTCACCTCGGTTTCCAAAGCACGTGTTCTCGCTCTTGTCATAGGTCCACGTGGGATTTGATGTGTCGATGTAGAGTCCATGGAGATGATAGAAGGATGCTCCGCATCAGTACGTACCCCATGATCCCACCAAGTGCATAACGTGGGCTTCATAATTTTTCTTGGAGTGGGTTGGTCATTTCGCTCGGGTAATCGCCTTATTGGCATCTCATCAGGTGAGGATTTCCAGCAATAATTATCTAATTACTGCAGCTGAAACTAACGCACTCATTTTGCTAGTACTTCTGGTGTTCCCGCGCCAGTTAATACTGCATGCATGCATGTAGTACTACCGGGCTTTAAGCCCCTTCCAAATTCTAGCGTCAATGACGAGTTAATTGTGCATGCATGCATGTATAACCGTCGGGCTTTAACACCATGCAAAATACTATCATCCATGCATGCATGCACGACTGACCTTTAATCCTTACAAAATAGCATCCGTGCATGGACATTTTAGTACATCAAAAGATATTCGTGGATGTATTAACTTGTAGGCTTACTGAGATGAACAATGTCGATTGACCAACTCGTCATTTATTCCAGACAGCTGATGGTGTGGCGATCGGATCGCAGCCCAACTGTGATTCACTCGACTGATTCACCCTTTCACTCAGATGGGCTAGCTCACTCGGATCGAACAGAATCACTGGCGCTCAGCCGTCCACGCGTTGCCACTCGGCCCCTGCACGTGGTCATGTAGTTGTTTGCATCATCATCAACTTTCTAGACTCAAGTTCACTCAGCCACAGACCCAAATTCACTCGGACGGATTCCTCGTTCAGTACCTGAGCACAAGTCAAAGGCGAAGACGCGTCATTACTGCGCGGGACGAGTCTACTTCACTCGGACGCCCCTGCGTTGCCACTCCGTCGGACACCCCATGCATCGTCACTCCACCCTGTTGGGCGTGTCTTCATCAACTTGTCCACTCGGCCGAACGGCGCAACATCAAGCGGTTGGGCACATCTTCAACAACATGCTCGACTCGGCCATCCTCCAAGCCGCCAAGCGGTTGGGCGCGACTTCATCAACATGCCCGCTTGGTCGCCCCGTGCATCGCCGCTCAGTTGGGCGCATCTTCATCGGCTTGCCCGCTCGGCCGCACTGCGTGTCGCCGTTTAGTTCAGCACATCTTCATCAACTTGCCAGACTCGGCCATCCGGAGCATCGCCACTCCGCGGGACGCGTCTACATCACTCGGACGCCCCGCGCATCGGCACTCCACGGGACGCGTCTACTTCACTCTGACGCCCCGCGCGTCGCCACTTGACAGAACGCGTCTGCATCACTCAGACGCCCTGCGCGTCGCCACTCCGTGGGACGCGTCTACATCACCCGGATGCCCCGCGCCTCGCCACTCCGCGGGACGCAACTACTTCACTCGGCCACCCCGCGCGTCGCCATTCGGTTGGTCACCTCATAACCACTTGGCCGTCCCGCGCGTCGCCATCGGTTGGTCACCTCACAACCACTCGGCCGCCCCGCGCATCGCCATCAGTTGGTCACCTCATAACCACTCGGCCACCCCGCGCGTCGCCATCGGTTGGTAACCTCATCACCACTCGGCCACCCCGTGTGTTGCCACTCAGTTAGTCACCTCATCACCACTCGCCCGACCCGCGCATCGCCATCGGTTGATCACCTCATGACCACTCGGCCGCCCCGCTCGTCGCCACTCGGTTGGTCACCTCATCACCACTCGGCCGCCTCACGCGTAGTCATCGGTTGGTCACCTCATCACCACTGGGCCGCCCCGCGCGTCGCCATCGGTTGGTCATCTCATCACCGCATGGCCGCCCCGTGCGTCGCCACTCGGTTGGTCACCTCATCACCACTCGGCCGCCCCGCGCGTCGCCCCTCGGTTGGTCACCTCATCAGCACTCGGCCGCCCCGCGCGTCGCCATCCGTTGGTCACCTCATCACCACTCGGTCGCCCCGCGCATCGCCATCCGTTGGTCACCTCATCACCACTCGGTCGCCCCGCGCATCGCCACTCGGTTGGTCACCTCATCACCACTCGGCCTCCCCGTGCATCGCCACTCCGTTGGTCACCTCATCACCACTCGGCCGTCCCGCGCGTCGCCACCCGTTGGTCACCTCATCACCACTCGGCCGCCCCGCGCGTCGCCATCGGTTGGTCACCTCATCACCACTCGGCCGCCCCGCGTGTCGCCATCGGTTGGTCACCTCATCACCACTCGGCCGCCCCGCGCGTCGCCACTCGGTTGGTCACCTCATCACCACTCGACCGTCCCGGGCGTCGCCACTCGGTTGGTCACCTCATCACCACTCGGCCGCCCCACGCGTCGCCACTCGGTTGGTCACCTCATCACCACTCGGCAGCCCCGCGCGTCGCCATCGGTTGGTCACCTCATGACCACTTAGTCGCCCCGCACGTCGCCATCGGTTGGTCACCTCATCACCACTCGGCCACCCCGCGCGTCGCCATTGGTTGGTCACCTCATCACCACTCGTCTGGCCCGCGCGTCGCCATCGGTTAGTCACCTCATCTCCTCTCGGCCTCCCCACGCATCGCCATCGGGTGAACACATCATCACACTTGACCACTCGCGCGCCTTCAGACAGCTAAGTCATTCTACATGCACTACATTCTGTTATTTCCGCATTCCCGAGTATCCTATAATTCACACATCACGTTCACTTGGAGGCCACGCCACCGAGTGTACCTCTACGCTTGACTGCATATTTTGACATATTGGCTTAGCACTGGTTATGTGACTCCCGAGTCCAACATCTATTTTTTGGCATACGTCATTCACGAATATCATGCGTTCTTCATTTCGAGTTTGCATCGGTCCTTGGGGGCTGCAACTCAGGCGGAACAGTAGACTTCCGTTTTATTTGAGCCAACACTCCAACGAGTTCAGTCAGATCCGTCACTTCGACAAGTTCAAACGGATCCTTCACTCTTTCAGACTCTTGCTGGTTAACCATCAAGCCCCTTGCACTCCCAGCGGGTGTCTATGGGTGTTATCCACACAAATCATTTTAGCACACATCAAATTTCCTCGAGAAATTATTTCGTTGGCTTGTGCCATTTTTTTACACAAGTTACGCGATCACTCGACGGCCCTATGCGCCAACTTCATCGCTGCTCGGACTTGGTCACCGTACCGGTCCTAGAGCACCATAATACCGACCTTGTCGCTCTGTTGACTTCAAACACATCCGGCCAACCCCTCTGTGGAATCCTCTGCATCGTATGAATGATATAGACCTTGTCGTCAGGCATGAGATAGATAAGTCCCTTTTATAATTAAACTTCACACTTCACCCCTTTGCGAGTTTGCCACTTTTGAGCGTCACTTGGAAGCTTCTCCTCATCTTTACCCGAGTCCGACTCGATGAATTGCAAATCATCCATTCAAAACTATATTTCTCGTATTCCGACATGTCCGTTGTCGAAGCCTGTAGTACGCTCGGGGGCTGCATCTCATTTGGAATGACACTCTCCTGAATGGTCGAGTACTTCATCACTAGTTAGATCCTTCACTTCAACAAGTGCATTCGATCCGCCACTTTGACAAGTTTTATAATCACCCACACGCTCTGCGCGCCATCTTCATTCCTACTCAGACTCACTTGTCACGTCGGTCTTGTTGCGTCGCAACCACACTACATCGACCTCTTCGCTACATTAGCTTCGAAAGCATCTGGCTAACTCCTTCGAAAACCGTTTCAGCCACTTGGCTGGACACGCAATCATTCACTCGGCTGCCCCGCGCGTCGTCACTTGGCCATGCCGTGCGTCGTCACTCGGCCACCCCGCGCATCACCACTTGGCTGGACACGTAGTCCTTCACTCGGCCACCTCGCGCATCCTCACTCGTCCGTCCCACATGTCGCCACTCGGTTATGCATGTCTTCACCACTCGGCCGCTCCGCGCGTCGCCTCTCGGTTGTGCATCCCTTCACCACACGGCTGCCCCACGCATCACCACTTGGTTGGACACGTAGTCCTTCACTCGGCCACCTCGCGCATCCTCACCCGCCCGTCCCGCACATCGCCACTCGGTTATGCACGTCTTCACCACTCGGTCGCTCCGCGCGTCGCCTCTCGGTTGTGCATGCCTTCACCACACGGCCGCCCCGCGCGTTACCACTTGGCTGGACACTTAGTCCTTCACTCGGCCACCTCGCGCATCCTCACTCGGCCGTCCCGCACGTCGCCACTCGGTTGTGCATGTCTTCACTACTCGGCCGCTCCGCGCGTCACCTCTTGGTTGTGCACATCTTCACCACTCAGCCGCCCCACGCGTTGCCACTCAGTTGCGCACGTCTTCATCATTCGGCCACCTCGCACATCATGACTCGACCGTCCCACATGTCCCCACTTGGTTGGGAATGTCTTCACCACTCAGCCGCTCCGCGCGTCATCACTCATTGTACATATCATCGCCCCTCGACCACCTCGCGCATTACTATCAGTTGGACATGTCTTTACCTCTACACCCTCAGCACGGGAACGACTAAGTTACTCATATGATCAAACCTCATATCACACTCTGTAGCAAGCTTACCTCTTTCGAGCATCACTCGGGGGCTACGCACATCCATTGGCCATGCTGCCCTGAGGGGTTATGCCCATTCGATCAACCCATTGATCACATCAGGAATATCTTTCTAACCATACATGCTCGTTCCACCGAAAATCTATATGGGTGGTACTGTCCACTCGGACGATCGCCCAGATCATTTCTTGAAGCCATCTTCAGGACCGCAAAAGGGTGAAAATAAAGCTCCTCTACGGATAAACTTGGCCCTTATCCTAGGCTCCAAGGCGTTAGTTTCACAAACTTGGACTCAGAGATGGCATGTGCTGGTGTTCCCCGGGATAATGAGTGGCATCTCTCCAGAGAGTCAGCCCACACACTAGCCTCGCCACTCGGGTTTCATGGCACGTCCATGTAAGACCACTAGTATATCTCCTTCGGGACGAGTGCCATCAAGTTTTTCCTCGCAGTCAACATACTCCGATCAGTCGGGAAGCACGTCCACTCGGACAAATACCCCTTTCATGCAAAAGGCTGAAAACAAAACTCCTCTTTGGATACAATGTACTCTTACAAGTACCCCCTTCATGCAAAGGATGACGGTCAATATAAGAAGTACTACTGGAATGGTTACTCCCTGGAGTGTCCAGCATTTTTCCACAGTCGGTAGTTTCGAGGCCTAATTCATTCCTCGTGCCGAGAGCACGAAGACTCACCTGCTTGACCAAGTTCCAGGTTGAATTTATTTATAGTGCCAAGTGCATGAAGATCAGTCCGACTGACTCAGCTCCAGGCTGAGCTTATTTACCATGCCAAGCGCTTGAAGATCCATCTGATTGACTCAATTTCAGACAAAGATATTTACCATGTCGACTGTATGGAGGTTTACCAGGAGACTTAAACCCTCTACCAGACTCATCTATTCCGACAGAGGCTCGGGGACTACACCTAGTGGGTGCACTCAGCGTACCCCCACTGGAAGAGAACTCAGAAAGAAACATTTTTGCTCGGTCAAGACCAGCTCAAGATCACTCAAGTACTACTCGACTTCCGAGTTGAGGAGAAACAAGCTAGACCAATACCAGATCCTCAAGTACTACTCGACCTCCAAGTCGGAGAAGAACAAGTTCGTTCGGTACCAGCTAAGAAGATTTTTAGTTTTCTTAGACCCCCGCTGACTGCCTGCAGTCGACGGCGGTCTCGGGGACTACACCCAGTGGGTGCACTCAGTGTGCCCCCACTGGAGTAATTTCCACTCGGTACGGCCTGACCAGTCCGAGTGATGAACAACAAAAAAACAAGCTCTAAAGACTCCCGTCAAATTATGAATTTTTTTCCTATAAAGTGAGTTTAACGCTCCTCCGTGGACCTGTTTTGAGCCTTCTTCTAGGACTCAAAGCATGAAACTCACAAGTTTGGATCCAGAACTGACTCGCTATTGATGTTCCCCCGGGATAAGAATGGCATCTCTCCGAGAGAACAGTCCATGTGTCAATCTTGCTGTCCGGATTTAATGACATACACATACTCTGATCACAAGTTAACCTCTTCCGAGCAATGAACAAATGTCACCAAGTTGCTCCTCGCAGGCACTTAGCCCAGTTCAGTCAGGAAGCGCAGTGCCGGAATCCATTGAGATTTTGTTCAAACCTTGGTTGTCTGAAAGCACGATGACAGGTACCGGGTATTTCCGTAATCACTCGGACCAAATTGTGTATTTCACAAACTCGTTCTGCAAAATCACAATCGATTCGGGGGCTAATGTTGGGGATACACATAACAGGTAGGCCCACGAAGGGTCAAAATATCATAAATAATGGGGTCCACACAACATGTGGGTCCAGATAAATTTCATACAGACATACTATCCACTCGACCAACCAGCATACCATCACTCGACCAAGCAGCATACTATCCACTCGGATGACAGTTTACCACTCGACCGTACGACTCACTCGGGTATACGAAGACCAGGAGGCAGCAAAGCAGTTAAAACATCATTCTCATAGTGAAGGCTTGGTAGTGGGCTGGCATTATGGCATTCATACCCTCACTTTGTAACATAGGAGGTGAGGGGGTGGCGCACTCTATATAAGCCACCCCCACCACTAGACTTGAGGGCAGGCTCTTTCCTCTCTCATTTTCTTCTCCCTCTCTCTCTCTGAACATTAGTCTCAGGACTTAGCATGGGATCCGTTCCCTCGCTCCCTCTCTCAAATATACCATGTAACTCTGTGTTCATGACAGATAAAACAAAGCCTCTTCGGAGCACGAGATGTAGGGTTGTTATCTCCATCGTGAGAGGCCCGAACTCGCTAAAACCACCGTGTCACCCATATGCATCTTGATAGATCATGCTCCTTTACCCTATACTTTATTATTGTCGCAATCATTCCCACGACAGTTGGCGCCCACCGTGGGGCATGGCATCTATCGAGCCATGATGCAGATGGTTATTTCTTCAATCGCACTGCGCTTCTGCGTCACTCACTCGTCGTCTTCGATCTCGTCTACGAACACCATTGCCGCTCTCTCGCACGCGTCTGGCACACATGCGGACGAGTAGCCGAAGAGATCGGACCCGTCCGCCCCTAGAGCGGTGAAGTGCTACGCCGTGCTCGCTGGCCCTGCGCCGCACTCGCCGGCCTCTACTGCACTCGCCTCCATCACCGTGCTCGCCCAATCTGCGGTGTGCTCGGTGGCCGCACACCACCGGTGCCGCTCAACGGCGTGCTCGCCGGCCCTTGCCTAGATCACCGGCAGCACGCGCTACCCTACCACCTGCGTCTTCTTCATTTGGGTCGTCTACATTGGAGAGTACGTACCCCACGATCCCACCAAGTGCATAACATGGGCTTCCTAATTTTTCTTGGAGTGGGTTGGTCATTTCGCTCGGGTAATCACCTCATTGAGCATCTCATCAGGCAGTGGCGGAGGCAGCGTGTAGGCACGGTGGGCCGTGGCCCACCCAGAATTTGAAGAATTTTTTTTCTACCATGTACTAATTTAGCCCAAAGGACTGTCCAAAGCCCAGCCCCAGCCGTCTAGGTTTCTTCTCGTGTGTGAAGCAGCTTCGTGCCTCCGTCTCCTCTCTGGCCACGCCGCCTCAGCGGCTCAGCCCTCACCCGTCTCTCCTCCGAGCTCCGGCCACTGGTTCCCCTCCTCTCGCCGCTCCCCTCCTCTCGCCGCTCGCCCCGCCCACAGTCGCCGACTCACCATCGTCAGGCCAGGAGAGACGAGACAGGGGCATCCGCTGCGTCTCCCGTGCAGACTGCGGCTGGATCGATCCTGTTGTGCTCGCGGCTGGTTGGACGCCTCTCCAGCTACGTCTCCCTCACCACCGCCGGACCAGTACTGCGCCGGACGGCCTCAAATCATCTTCCCCAACCTCCGTTTGAACAAATCAGCAAGGTGAGATTCCAAGCTTCCCCCCAAAATAGATGCTTTGCTGCTTCCAAATAAATTGATGCCCAGTCCAGTGTATATGAATTATGAATTGCTAGTAGTTGATGTCCACGGTCAATACTTGATGTTTATATTGACCAAGATCTACAAAATTTGCTAGTAGTTGATGTCCATGGTCAATAATTTTTTTCTACCATGTACTACCAGTGTATATTTGTACTGGTTTATATGCAATGGTCAATACTTGATGCTTATATTGTGTAGAACTGATTCGGTATGCTGTTTCTACCAATGATGTTTTAATTTTGATATAATTGCAGAGCAGAACATGAAGAGGAATGGTGCCATTCTGGACCTGTTTCGAAAACATGAAGAGAAAGCGAGGAAGATTGCTACTGAACATCACACTGAAGATATTGAAAATGCGCGGTGTCCTAATTCCCCACCTCCAATCCATTCCGATACGGACATGGATACAGATACTGAGATCGATGTTGAAATTGAAGATGCAACGCCAAGTCTTCCATCACCCCAACAGCCAAGTGCACATGTCTTTTCAGGTGATCCAGGGAAAAGAACTCCTATTTCAGACTATGCTTTTAATGATCAAGATAGTGTTCGAAGAAGATACATTGCAAAAACTGCATGCCGACCATATGCACATGCTTTTCAAGTCAGGAAGATCTATGGTAAAAATCGACACTTTAGTTTTGTTTGGTTTGAAAAGTACAGTTGGCTAGAATATAGTGTCTCAAAGGAAGCAGCATATTGCTTTGTGTGCTATTTGTTCAAAGGGAAAACTAATGGGGGGCCTAGGGATGATGCCTTTGTTAAAACTGGTTGGAGAAATTGGAACAAACCTGATGCACTGGACGAACATATGGGCGGTATTGGTAGCATTCACAACCAAGCTCAAGCGAAGTACAATTTATTTGTGACACCTCAAACGTCAATTTGTAATACCATGGTGAGGGTGTCTAAACATGATCTGCGTCTTTACAAGGCTAGGCTAACTTATTCACTAAGATGCTTGAGGTTTCTTTTGAACCAAGGATTGGCATTTCGTGGACATGATGAGAGTGAAGAATCTAGCAATAGGGGGAACTTTCTTGAACTTCTAAAATGGCTTGCAGAAAATAATGAAGAAGTTGATAAGATTGTTTTGCACAATGCTCCTGGAAACTGCATCTTGACTAGTCCAACGATACAAAAACAAATTATTGAATGTTGTGCTGTGCTAACTACAAAACAAATTATTGAAGATCTTGGTGATGAGCACTATGCAATCCTAGCTGATGAGTCTAGTGATGCATCTCATAAAGAGCAACTTGCTATTTGCATACGTTATGTTGATAAAGTTGGAAAGGGGTGTGAGAGGTTTCTTGGAGTTGTTCATGTTGCCAACACAACTTCCTTGTCACTTAAAGCTGCAATTGAATCTTTGCTTACCGATCATCATTTGACTCTTACTCAAATCCGTGGGCAAGGATATGACGGGGCTAGCAACATGAAAGGAGAGATTAAAGGGTTGAAAACATTGATCATGAAAGAGTCGCCCTCTGCTTATTACATTCATTGCTTTGCACATCAAATTCAATTGGTTCTTATTGCCGTGGCAAAGGGAAATGAACCATGTAAATGGTTTTTTGATCATTTTTCTTACTTGCTGAATATTGTTGGAGTTTCTTGCAAGCGTCATGACATGCTTCGAGATGTTAGAGCTCAGAAGGTTCTAGAAGCACTTGAAATGGGTGAAATTGAAAGTGGAAGTGGGTTAAATCAAGAGATGGGATTAGCTAGACCCGGTGATACTCGGTGGGGTTCTCATTTTCGAACCATTCTACACATTATTACCATGTACCCCACAATACTAGAAGTACTTGATACTATTGGAAAAGATCCTTCACAAAGTGGTGAGTGGACAAGAATACGTGCAGTGGCTTTTTCCTTGGAGTCATATGACTTTGTTTTCAATCTTCATGTGATGCTTGTTATTCTTGGCCACACTAATGAGTTGTCTCAGTCATTGCAAAAGAGAGATCAAGATATTGTTAATGCAATGGCACTTGTTAGTTTGGCAAAGAATAAAATGCGACATATGAGGTCTCATGGCTGGGAAGAATTTCTTGCAAAGGTGACATTGTTTTGCAACAAACATGGAATTGAAGTTCCTACACCGGAGGATAATTATGTGCCTCATGGAATATCACCTCGGTATTATGAAGTGCAAACAAATGATGATCGTTATAGAAGAGAAGTATATCTTGGTATCCTTGATCAAATCATTCAAGAGCTTGACAATAGGTTTGATGAGGTTAATATGGAGTTGCTTATTTGCATGTCTGCTTTGAACCCCGTCGATTCATTTGCTTCTTATGATGCACTCAAGGTAATGAAACTTGCTGAATTCTACCCCCAGGACATATCAAGCATGGATTTGGTAAGGCTTGAATTCCAACTTGATACTTTTATTGATGATATGAGACAAGATGATAGGTTCAGATCTGTGCATAATATTGGTGAACTCTCTGTTATGCTTGTTGGTACAAACAAACATGTTCTCTATGATTTGGTCTACATGCTTATCAAATTGGTATTGATCTTACCGGTGGCCACAGCGAGTGTTGAAAGAGTATTTTCGGCAATGAATCTAGTGAAAAATAAGTTGAGAAATAGTATGAGTGATGATCTCATGAACAACTGTTTAGTAACATTCATTGAGAGAGATGTGTTCTTGAAAGTAAGCGAGGAAGACATCGTTGAAGATTTCATGGCAAAGGAACGTCGTAGAGTTACTTAGTGTTATAGTTTCTACATGCCTACATATGGGTATCTTTCATGTAAGACTATTTGTATTTGCAACGTTGCAAATTTGGAATATTTGGGAACTATAATGTTGTCTGACTTGATTGAGCCGTTTGTATTATATTTTTGCCAACTATTGTATGTATGATCTTGGATTAGGTAGAATTTTTTTAGATGTGCACACCCACCATTTCTTTCCTGACTCCGCCACTGTCATCAGGTGAGGATTTCCAGCAATAATTATCTAATTACTGCAGCTGAAATTGACGCGCTCATTTTGCTACTACCTCTCTCTTAGTTTACAAGGCGTGCGCGTACCCCTAGGTCGTCAATTTGACCAACCTAATACAAGTCATATATTACAAAAAATATACCAACATAAACTTTGGAGTTTCTACTTTTAAAAGGTATAATTTTTGTGTTATATAGTTTATATTAAGGTGATAAAATTGGCAACTTAAGTATACGCGCAAGACACGTAAACTGGAACTGAGGTAGTAGTACTTCTGATGTTCCTGCACCAGTTAATACTGCATGCATGCATGTAGTACTACCGGGCTTTAAGCCCCTTCCAAATTCTAGTGTCAATGACGAGTTAATTGTGCATGCATGCATGTATAACAGTCGGGCTATAACTCATTGCAAAATACTAGCATCCATGCATGCAAGCACGGCTGATCTTTAATCCTTGCAAAATAGCATCCGTGCATCCACACTTTAGTCCAGCAAAAGATATTTGTGGATTTACTAACCTACAGGCTTACTGAGACAAACAACGTCGATCGACCAACTCGTCATTTATTTCACTCGGCTGATGGTGTGGTGACCGGATCACAGCCCAACTGTGGTTCACTCGACCGATTCACCTTTTCACTCGGATGGGCTAGCTCATTCGGACCGAACAGGATCACTGGCACTCAGCCATCCACGCGTTGCCACTCGGCCGCCCTGCACGTGGTCATGTAACTACTCGCATCATCAACAACTTTCCAGACACAGACTCAAGTTCACTCGGCCATAGACCCGAGTTCACTCGGACGAATTCCTCGTTCAGTACTTGAGCACAAGTCAGAGAGGGAGATGGATCGTCACTGTGCGGGACGCGTCTACTTCATTCGGACGCCCCTGCGTCGCCACTCCGTCGGATGCCCCGCGCTTCGTCACTCCGCCCTATTGGGCATGTCTTCATCAACTTGTCCACTCGGCCGAATGGCGCACCATCGAGCGGTTCGGCACATCTTCGACAACATGCTCAACTCGATCATCCTGCGCGCCGCCAAGCGGTTGGACGCGACTTCATCAACTTGCCCGCTCGGCCGCCTCATGCGTCGCCGCACAGTTGGGCGCATCTTCATCGGCTTGCCCACTCGGCCGCACTGCGCGTCGCCGTTCAGTTGAGCACATCTTCATCAACTTGCTAGACTCGGCCATCCCGAGCATCGCCACTCCGCGGGACGCGTCTACATCACTCGGACGCCCCGCGCATCATCCCTCCACGGGACGCGTCTACTTCACTCTAACGCCCCGCGCGTCGCCACTCGGCAGAACGCGTCTGCATCACTCAGACGCCCAGCGCGTCGCCACTCCGCGGGACG